>NC_092336.1:550218484-550521515 GCF_046630445.1 Rutidosis leptorrhynchoides | reverse complement strand
ACACCGGTACCGTGGGTCAAGATTAATCTCGACCAATACATATACGATGGGGTTTTTATTTATTTCATTGGGGGTTTATTAAACACCTAAAAATGAACCATTAAAATTGAATTACTAACATCGGACTGCTAACTACGGACTAAGAAATTATTAAAACTATTAAAAGTATAAAAAGTATATATATGTGACGATTGTTTAAAATAGAAATATATTGATAAACTATATATGGATAGGTTCGTGATATCAATCGGAGACCAAGTCGAAATTACATATCTTCAAGACGAAAGTGAGTATATAGATCCCTTTTAAACTCTAAATATTTTTGGGCTGAGAATACATGCGCTGTTTTTATAAATGATTTACGTTATGGACACAAGTAACTGAAAAATATATTCTACGTTGAGTTGTACCACTGGCATACTTCCCTGTAGCTTGGTAACTATTATTTACAGCGGTATTGTAAACGCGAATCCTGTTGATAGATCTATCGGGCCTGACAACCCCAACCGGACTGGACGACCAGTATTCAACGGTTGCACAGTACTTCGTTTCGTGACTACACTTGGTACGGTGTAGTAAGATTTCATAATAAAGGGAATATGCGACGTGATTAAATGTTAAGTATGGTTACCAAGTGCTCAACCACTTAGAATATTTTTATTAAAATGTTTATATATGAAATCTTGTGGTCTATATATATATTGCTGCCGGCATTAAACCTATATCTCACCAACTTTATGTTGACGTTTTAAGCATGTTCATTCTCAGGTGATAATTAGAAGCTTCCGCTGCAACATGTTGAATTTAAACAAGATCTTGAGTATGCATATTTGTGTCAAAAATAAAACTGCATATCGGAGGATTTGTAATGTAAAATATGCTAGAAATCGTATTGTTATCATCACATGTAAAGTTTGTAAGTCTAAGATTATCGCTAAACGATAATCATCTTTATATTGTCTAAAGCTTGTATTATCCTAAGAGTTATGGTTTGTAATGTAAAATAAATGCAGTTGTTCTTTTAAAAATGTCGCATATAGAGGTCAATACCTCGCAATGAAATCATACGTTATCTAACACGTTCTTATGGTTAAGGACGGGTTATGACAATAAACCTATACTTTTTATGTTTAGATTCATAAAATATAGTTCAATATAAAACCATAGCAATTTGATTCACTCAAAACGGATTTAAAACGAAGAAGTTATGGGTAAAACAAGATTGGATATTTTTTTGATTGTTTTAGCTACGGGAAATATTGTAACAATTCTATACAAATCATATCCTAGCTAACTTATATTGTATTATACATGTATTCTAATATATTATGTAATCTTGGGATACCATATACACGTATGCAAATGTTTTGACATATCATATCGACCCATGTATATATATTATTTGGAACAACCATAGACACTCTATATGCAGTAATGTTTGAGTTAGCTATACAGGGTTGAGGTTGATTCCAAAAATATATATATACTTTAAGTTGTGATCTAGCCTGAGACGTGTATACACTGGGTCGTGGATTGATTCAAGATAATATATATCGATTTATTTCTGTACATCTAATTGTGGACAACTAGTTGTAGGTTACTAACGAGGACAGCTGACTTAATAAATTTAAAACATAAACGTATTAAAAATGTTGTAAATATATTTTGAACATACTTTGATATATATGTACATATTTGTTATAGGTTCGTGAATCGACCAGTGGCCAAGTCTTACTTCCCGACGAAGTAAAAATATGTGAAAGTGAGTTATAGTCCCACTTTTAAAATCTAATATTTTTGGGATGAGAATACATGCAGCTTTTTAAATGTTTTACAAAATAGACACAAGTACATGAAACTACTTTCTATGGTTAAACGATCGAAGCCGAATATGCCCCTTTTTACTTGGTAACCTAAGAATTAGTAAACCAGTCTACTAATTAACGCGAATCCTAAAGATAGATCTATTGGGCCCAACAAACCCCATCCGTTGTAGCGGATGCTTTAGTACTTCGATGTTGTTTTATCATGTCCGATGGATGTCCCGGAATGATAGGGGATATTCTTATATGCATCTTGTTAATGTCGGTTACCAGGTGTTCAAATCATATGAATGATTTTTATCTCTATGTATGGGATGTATATTGAAATATGAAATCTTGTGGTCTATTATTACAATTTGATAAATATATAGGTTAAACCTATAACTCACCAACATTTTTATTGACGTTTAAAGCATGTTTATTCTCAGGTGATTATTAAGAGCTTCCGCTGTTGCATGCTAATATGTGGACAAGATTTGGTGTCAGCATGCTTGTATAATATTGTTTAAAACTACATTCGAGATTTATTTTGTTGTAACATATTAATATTGTAAACCAATATGTATTGGTAGTGTGTAAGTGTGATATTTTTAGATTATCATTTCTGGATAATCTAGGTGGTGTCTTTTTAACCTTGTTGATAAAATAAAGGTTATGATTTGTTTTAAAAATGAATGCAGTCTTTGAAAAACATCTCATATAGAGGTCAAAACCTCGCAACGAAATCAATTAATATGGAACGTTTATAATCGATATGAACGGGATATTTCAGTTGGTATCCGAGCGTTGGTCTTAGAGAACCAGAAATTTGCATTAGTGTGTCTTATCGAGTTTGTTAGGATACATTAGTGAGTCTGGACTTCGACCGTGTTTTCTTTAAAAACGATTGCTTAACACTTTTGTTGGAAACTATATATTATTAACATGTAAATATTGTGTGATATATTAATCTCTTAATGTGTTTGATATTGTGTGATAGATGTCTACCACTAGTACAAATCCCATCAATTCATCTAATAATAATGAAGAGTCGAATATATTTTGGGAAGATTCACAAATTCCCCAAGAAGAACCGGAAGAGGAGGAACCGGAAGAGGAGGAATCGGAAGAAGAGGAACCGGAAGAGGAGGAACCGGAAGAGGAGGAACCGGAAGAAGAAGAGGTTCCGGAGGAAGAAATATTGATACCTACAGTAATTCGATTAAATAAAAGAAAATCCTCAACCAATGGACCAAAGTTAATAATGGTCAATGGTGTTTCCGCCGAGGAAGCAAAATATTGGGAAGATTACCAATTTTCCGATGAATCGGATCCTGATGAGGATTCCGATGATGTTATAGAAATTACCTCGACCCAATTTAATAAAGCGAAAGAAAATAATAAGGGAAAAGGTATAAAAATAGAGAAACCCGATTCCAACCCCGATGAACTTTATATGTATCAGCAACATCCGTATTTCTTAAAATGTAACAATGACCCGGGAACCTCTAAACCACCAGGTTTTTCTAAAACATTGTGGAAAACGAAGGCTCGTATTAGAGGAACACCATATTTTCCTAGAAAATTAGGAAAACGAACCAAGTCCGAAGAAGAAGAAACTAGTGATTCAGATTAGAGGGTTGTAATCATGTTGTGTATTATATGTATTGTAGTGTGCTTGTACTTTTATGTTCTATGTAAAAATTGCTAGTATTGTTTGTTAATTATCTTTTACGAATCTAATCCTTGTCTATTTTACGGTGTAAAAACAAAATGGACGTTAAGGGTAGACAACCGAATATTTTAGAAGATCTACCAGGGGATATGATTGAGGAAATCTTGTCTAGAGTCGGTCAGAATTCATCAGCACAATTAATTATGGCAAAATTAACTTGTCAAACATTTGAAAGACTTTCCAGAAATGCCTTAGTTTATAAAAGGCTTTCCTTTAATAGGCGGGGTATATCACATTGGGGAGACCGTAAGTTACGCCGTGTTTTCTTTAAAGCGTTAAATGCGGGGAACTCAAATGCAATTTTACGCTACGGGTTAAGAACCTATTTTGACTCAACATATCCCAACATAGGATTTCGTGAATTAGAAAGAGCTTCTAACATGCAACATAAAGAAGCATGTTATGTTTACGGGTTAGTGATGTTCGCTTCTTACCAAAGTGAGAAAAAGAACATCGAATTGCAACTTTTAAATAAAACCTTCTCACGGATTCAGTAGTTGGGGTGAGAAATAAGGTTTTTAGATTATTACGGGGCTGTTGGACATTACGAAACCCTCGTCCTTTTGACGACATTACAACATGCTGCCTAGCCAATGGTCATAACGGTTATTTTCCACAAGACCAAGGATGGGAAGTCGTCTTAGTAAAACCAGAATGCATGACTTGTTTCTGGACTTATGAATTACATGTCTTTATTTCCTTTGCTGAATAACTTGCGTATTAACTAGATTTATCTTCAAAACTGTCCTGTATCAAAGTGTACTATATTTCATGTTATATGTAATATAGCGAAGTTGTAAGTTTGAAGAATATTTGTATGTGATATATTATTATAATCAGTTTTTCATATGGAATTGTAGTAGTTGAATTGTATATTAGCTACTAAGTATGAACTTAACGGGTAGGTAGTACCCGAATTAAAAACTATAAAACGCTAATATGAAGAAAAAGCTTTTATAAATAAGTTCTTACTATGCTACGAAATACTATTGACTACTCTTAAAATTCTATATGATTAACTTAATTCTTTTGGGCTATTTTTGAAGGAAATGGCACCGGCGACTCGTCAGAATTTGAACATGAGCGAGGAAGACTTCCGTGTTTTCCTTGCAGTAAACATAGCCGCAGTACAGGCTGCGATGCAAAATAACAATAACTCTGGATCTAGCAGTGAAACTAATTTCACAAGAAATCGTGTAGGATGCTCCTACAAAGAATTCACTTCCTGCAAACCTTTGGAATTTGATGGAACCGAGGGTCCAATTGGATTGAAACGGTGGACCGAAAAGGTTGAATCGGTGTTTGTCATAAGTAAATGTACTGAAGAAGACAAAGTAAAGTACGCTACGCATACCTTCACAGGTACGGCGCTAACATGGTAGAATACCTATCTCGAGCAGGTAGGACAAGATGCTGCTTACGCACTACCGTGGTCAGCATTCAAGCAATTGATGAACGAGCAGTATCGTCCCAGAAACGAGGTCAACAAGCTCAAGGTAGAGCTTAGAGGATTACGAACGCAAGGTTTCGATATCACCACGTACGAACGACGATTCACTGAATTGTGCCTATTGTGCCCCAGAACGTTCGAAGACGAAGAAGAGAAGATCGACACATTTGTAAAAGGGTTACCGGAAAGGATTCAAGAAGATGTGAGTTCACACGAGCCCGCCTCCATACAAAAGGCAAGTCGAATGGCTCACAAATTAGTGAACCAGATCGAAGGAAGGATTAAAGAGCAGACGACTGAAGAGGCTAACATGAAACAAGTCAAGAGAAAGTGGGAAGAAACTAATGACAAGAGTCACCAATACAACAACAACAATCACAACCACAATCGCAATAACTATCCCAACAACCGCAACATCAATCGCAACAACAACTTCAACAAACGTCCTAACAACAACTATAATAACCGTCTCAACAACAATAACAACAACAACAACAATAGTAACAATAACAATCCCAACAACAATCTCAATAACAACAATGGCAACAAAAACCAAAAACAGTCATGCCAAAGGTGTGAAGAGAATCACCAGGGGTTCTGCACGACATTTTGCACTAGGTGTAGAAGAAATGGTCATAGTGCGGCAAAGTGTGAGGCATACGGACCAAAGTTTAACAGAATTAAAAGAACAAATAATGTCGGAACAGATAATGCCACCATAGTTTGCTTTGCATGTGGAAAATCGGGCCACATTAGTAGAAATTGTGAAGACCCGTCCTAATCCATCCGGACGAAGTCCGTATCGATCATAAACGATTCACAATATTTGATTTCATCGCGAGGTACTTGACCTCTATATGATACATTTTACAAAAATTGCATTCGTTTTTGAAAAGACAATATTTCATTATATCGAAAGTTGACGGCATGCATACCATTTCATAATATATCTAACTATAATTGACTTAATATTAATCTTGATGAACTCAACGACTCGAATGCAACGTCTTTTGAAATATGCCATGAATGACTCCAAGTAATATCCCTAAAATGAGCAAATGCACAGCGGAAGATTTCTTTCGTACTTGAGAATAAACATGCTTTAAAGTGTCAACTAAAAGGTTGGTGAGTTCATTCGTTTAACATAAAAAATCATTTCATAATTTTAATATACCACAAGATTTTATTTTCAGTTCTCATAAATATACGTCCCATACATAGAGACAAAAATAATCATTCCTATGGATTGAACACCTGGTAACCGACATTCACAATATGTATATAAGAATATCCCCATCATTCCGGGATCCTCCTTCGGACATGATATAAATTTCGAAGTACTAAAGCATCCGGTACTTTGGATGGGGCTTGTTGGGCCCGATAGATCTATCTTTAGAGTTCGCGTCAATTAGGGTGTCTGTTCCCTAATTCTTAGATTACCAGACTTAATAAAAAGGGGCATATTCGATTTCGATAATTCAACCATATAATGTAGTTTCGATTACTTGTGTCTATTTCGTAAAACATTTATAAAAATTTCGCATGTATTCTCAGCCAAAATTATAAAGGGTAAAAAGGCAAATGAAACTCACGCATATAATTATTGTAACACGGTTAATAAAACATTTGCATGTATTCTCAGTCCCAAAAATGTAAAGAGTAAAAGGGAATCAAATGAAACTCACCTAATGTATTTTGTAGCAAAAATACATATGGCGACATTAAACAACTGAACAATACAGGGTTGGCCTCGGATTCACGAACCTATATCAGTTGTATATTTATAAATATACATATTTGTAATCGGATAAGTTTGTATATATATATATATATATAATTTACTAATTATATCAATTTTATATTAATAATATATATATACGTCTCATATATTCATTTTGTATATAAAATTAGTAATGTTGTTATGTTATATGTATTAAATATATTTTTATATATATGTATATATCATTTGTTTGTAAAAAAAATAGTAATTTTAGTAATAGGACGATTATATTAATATTGATAAAAATGATAATAATCACAATACTTAATATTAGTAAATAAGGTATTATTGTTAATAATTATGTTAATGATATTAATAATGATATTTATAATAATGACATTAGTAATTACCTATTAGTAGTACTCATTATAATATAAATAGTCATACTTATAATGATAATAATAATGATTATGGTACTTATAATGATAATTGTGTTACTAATAATAATTATAATACTAGTAATAATACTAATAATGATGTTATCAATCATAAAATAATACAAGTATTTAATTTTTAATGATAGTCTACGAACCCGAGGAAAGGCTGCACAGCAGTAGTAGGGGCGTTAAGACCGGAGCTTTTTGTAGTGCTAGTAGGAATGCAAGTGAATGAATCCCATCCCCTAGCGAGTAAAGTGCTTACGCCCCTTTAGAGAGAGTTAATAGTAATAATAATAATATAATGATATTAATAATAATAGTATTTCATTTTAAATCCTTATTCAATTACAAGTATAATCATCTTTAAAATTGTATTTGCATTTATAATCTGTATATATATATATAACTTTAACTAATAACTATTTTTATTTATTCATAACCATAAACATGATCATAGTAATACTAATTATAATACTAATAATAACAATAATAACAATAACAATAACTATAACAATAATAATTTATAATAACAATGATACTAATAATATTAGTAATAATAATAATAACAATAATCATAATCATAATAGTAATGATAATATATTTATATTTATAATAATAATAACAATAACTAAGGATAACAATAATAGTAATAACAATAATAATAATAAAAGTAATAAGGAAATTAAATGATTACCTCATAAAGCCCTTTTTTTTAAAAAATTGCCACTAGCACGGTTTGAACTCAAGACCTCCCGCTCACCGCCAACGTTCCTAACCATTGGGCAGTTGCCCCGTATCTGATTTATAATACCCAGAATTTAATTATAACCCGTATAATACTGTCCATCTTCTTCACACCATAGCTCGACCAGAGAATATAACTACTCATAAAAACGACTTGCTATTTCAAATTATGATATGAAATTAAAACAGAAATGATCAGTTGTGTCTAACTTGAATTACCAGAAAAAAAAATTAACAAAAAGGGAAACAGAAGCTGAACGCGAAGAGGAAAAAAAAATATTATAAACTCAAAGTTTGATTCTTAATTTAAGACACTTTTAGATATTGACTATAAAACAAAATGTGTTTTAAATCCCAAATAGAAACTTTATGAATCATTAATTTCAACTAAAACACCTTATAAATCTTCAATTCAATCTTGGAATGTTCGTTTGACTTTAAAAACCGAAAGTTTGACTCCCAAATTCAAATTCGTTTTGAGGAACTGGAAACTGAAACTTTATAGAAAGTTTCACTAGAGGATTTAAAATGAAACTGCATTTTTAGATTTTTAAAAGGTAATTGAATTCGAATTATGGAAGAAATTATAAAGAACAGGGTTATCGGTGTAAAATAAAAAAAAATTCTTTTTCCTGTGAGTTGCTGCCCCCTCTGATATAATGGAATTGGAGTGGATTATTATTGGATTCTAGTTTGTTTGTATTGATAATTGAATTCGACATTTCTAAATTGGTAGACAAGAAGTACACTAAATTCGATCAGCAAAGAAAAATAAAAATAATTAAATAAACTAAAGGCAGATTTGATATCTCAATCAGGTAGGGTTTGAAGGAGATGGGTAACTGATTGGAGACAAATCCAAAAACTGAATACAGTTGATATGAATCTGATCTTGGTGCTATTACGTAATTTTGTATTAATAATTATATTATTAATAATAAATATTGATAATTCTATTAGTAATAATACAAATACTAATAATAATAATAATAATAATAAAAATTCTATTAATAATAATAGTAATAAATAACAATGATACTATAATCATAAAAATATTAACTTAAATAAGTTTAATAATAAACATACTAAAAATAATAACAATAATATTATTAATAATACTAGTAATACAATACATTAATTATATCAAATTTCGTATTTATGTATTCTACATAATAATAACAACAACACTGATTAACTATTTATTCTAATGATAGTAATAAGAGTATTAATAATAATAATAATAATAATAGTAAATATGACAAATTAGATGTGTTATACTTCAAATTCATATATTATCTGTAAAAATATAACTAATACCGAGATTAATTATTAATATTAATTTTAATATTAGTAATAATAAAAATAATAATATTATTACTTTAACGACTATATTTTAACTTGTTAATTATCAAATATGTAATATTTAATAATCATACAATATCTTTTATTGATCCTTTATAAATTTTATATATCTCAGTATACATCTAATAATTTTGTATAAAATTCATATATATATATCTATACATAGATTTATTTTAGTAACAACTTCCTTAACTTGTATTTTCTCTTTCATATTGATTTCAAATGATTAATTTATATTCTGTAAATCTAAGTTAATATATATATACACACTTATATATATATATATATATATATATATATATATATATATATATATATATATATATATATATATATATATATATATATATATGCTTACATATTTGTTTACACACAATTGTTCGTGAATCGTCGAGCATAGTCAAAGGGTAAATGCATATATGAAAACAGTTCAAAATTTTGAAACTCAACATTACAGACTTTGCTTATCGTATCGAAATCATATCAAGATTAAGTTTAAATTTAGTCGAAAATTCCCGGGTCATCACAGTACCTACCCGTTAAAGAAATTTCGTCCTGAAATTTGAGTGAGGTGGTCATGGCTAACAATAAAAATGTTTTCATGACGAATATGATTTGATAAATAGAGTTTCATCATCATTGAGTAATATGGATAAAAAATAATTCGATTATTCGAAGAGCACGAATGAAGCTATCATAAAGAGTGAGATGAATAAATAAAGTTTCGTCTTAACTTTTGACATTGTCTTGGTTGAATTCTGGAATTCAAGAGATTTTAAAAGAAAATCTATGAAATCTATAAGATCTGATTCTTCGGGATTTATGGAAATTAAGATCTTCATAATTAAATACGGTGATCTGCCTCGATTACTCTGTCTGATATTTCCACTATAAATGAACTTCATCCGTTCCATTATTTTTACCATTCCAATACTTTCTTTCTTAGTTCGTACATCCAAAGGATTGTGAAAATGCTTAATCCAGTTTTAATCCTTGATAATTTCCTAATTATCATTTCTGTCATCCTTCTTTTCAATCTTCCCCCAGAAAAATCTGTTTACTTCTACTATTACCTTGGGTGATACTACTCTTAATTATACCATGTCTTTATATTGCTATTTGTATTAATATCCACAGTTTGTAATCTATGTGTCGTCATTGGGCTTTATATTTTCTCTTATATTTCGGTGTTCTTGCTTCCGTCTCCTATAATCATCGTCATCCACAGTTAATGCTCTCTCTTATTTGCTGCAATTTATACCCCCTTTCTATTTCGGAGCTTCATGCTTTTGTTTTCTTTTCGCAAGTATTGGTCCAGAATTTGTAGGTATGGAGTTCCAAATGAACTTAATGTTCTAAGCAAGAAAGAACGTAATAGCACGATTTGATTTGTCAAATTACCAGAATCACTGAGAATAGAACTATCAAGAATATATTTTCTTGATATGTTCAGAAGTTAATTTGAATGAAAGAGTTATGTAACATGGCACGTGATGACGATATGTTCTGTGAATCATCACGTTCCATTATAAACTCAGCATGACTTACTGTAATATAATCACGTTGATCAAGTATCATTATATTATACTAACTCATGCTTCAATTCCCAACACTTCTCCGGAATTCATTCATAATTTATACTTAGATGTTACAGAATATTGAAAACTAAAACAGTTTTCAATATGATGTAATACAGATAGCACGAAGAGGTATATAATTTCGGACGAGAATATTTATGAAAATATCTTCAGAAGTATCGAAGATATTTATGATGATATTTTAGAATTTCTAAGTTCAAAATTTGATAAGAAAAAGATTTTCCGCAAGATTTTAACATGATTTCGGAGCAGGATATTCTCTAAAGATTTCATCGGATCCAGAATTACCTGGATTCTTTGAATATAGGGTTTGGCCCTTGTATTTGTCCTTGGTCTCCTTCATGGTTAGCTTAATCTGTTTTCCAGTTCCAACTTTTCTGAGCTTTTCCAACATACTATTCTTTATTATCAAACTTCTAGCTGTTAAGATCGTTTAAGGTTGTCTACGGTTTCTACTGCTTCATTCAACTTTTTCAATATTCAGAGTATTGATTTGTAGACTGGGTGCTTTTCAAAATTTCAGAATGGAAGGTCATTATTCTAGGAGATAAATGTTATACATATAACTGTTGATATAGATATGCTGTGAGTTTTCAAAGTACTGATTACCGATTCCTCTACATTTACTGCTACCATATCTGAATCATTGGTTATCGATCCGAGGTGATTTCAAGAGAATTGTGTTTTTAGATGATTAAACGCTGACGGTAATATGGTGGAATATAAAAGGTTCCCCGGTAACAATAAAAGAGCATACATATAAATCAAGGTGATAATAAGGTTGTTTCGAACGAAAAGTCGAAGTTGATTTGCTGGAGCTGTGACAAAATTTGCTACTTTGAAAGGAATTACCAAGTTATTTTGGGTAATAATAATACTAAAGGAATTAGCACAACTACGTGTTAAACGTTTACTCAGTTTTCGAGAGTTTTTCAGATGCATAACTAAATGCATCAATCTTTTCTCCCGTAGATGAAGTGCGGTTGGTTCATCCTCTCGTTTGAGATGTTTTCAAGAATCATAAAAGGTTTGAACGTGGATCGTAATCGTCAAGATACAAATGAGGTTTGAGATAAAATCAAGTGGCAACTTGAAGAATTGTTTAGTTTCATAGGTGATAATCAATATTTTAATTCATTTTAATTTGTCAAATGTTGACAGTCCACAATTGATAGTCCACAGTTAACAGTCCAATAATTCATATATAATTTATTTTATAATATTCAAATTAATTAATACATATCTTGACCCGTGTACATGTCTCAGACTCTATCACAACTCAAAGTATATATATTATTATAGAATCAATCTCAACCCTGTATAGAGAACTCGATCATTACTACATATAGAGTGTCTATGGTGATTTCAAATAATATATATAGATGCGTCGATATGATATGTCAAAACCTTGTATACGTGTCCCGATATTTAAAGTGCGTAAAATAAATAACAGAAATTTAAATGACAATAAATAAAGTACGTAAAGTAAATAATAGAAATTAAATGACGATAAATAAAATGGCGAGAATTAAAATTGCGATAAAATAAATTACGATAGTTACAATGTAATACGGAATTAACAGTTAGCTAGGAACAGTTAGCTAGGATTTTGTTAGCGTGAATTCTTAACAAAATTTATCATAGTTAATTTGTTTGTTTCTAACAAATTTTATTTTGTCCAATGTTTTCTTCATTATGCCACTTGTCGGATTCTGATAGGTCAAGATCCAAATATGAAATTGAATGAAAATGGTTATTCTGTGGTGAACGGATACGTATATCGATGGATGTAAGTAGGGTAGGATCGTAAATGACTGTTGAAACAGATTCGAAGAATGTACAGTGATAATGCTAAAAACGAACATATATTTCATAGCATTATTCCTCAAGAAAGACAAGCTTTTAGTTGCAATTGTTCTATTTACAAGTGATATTCGTTTAAATAATAAAAGGTGAAGACAGAAGACAGATTCGACGATTTGAAGACGCAAACGACCAAAAAGCTCAAAAGAACAAAAGACAATCAAAAAGGTTCCAATTATTGATAAGAAACGTCTCGAAATCACAAGAGTACAAGATTCAAAACGCAAAGTACAAGATATTAAATTGTACGCGAGGACGTTCGAAAATCCGGAACCGGGACCAGAGTCAACTCTTAACGCTCGACGCAACGGACTAAAAATTACAAGTTAACTATGTATATAAATATAATATAATATATAATTAATTATATTAATTATATATATATTATATATATATATTAAAAACCGTCGGCAGCAAGAAACTCCAAGGGTGTGAGCTGTAAATACATCTCCGCGACTCGCGGAGTTTTAAGGGCATTTTGCCGCGAGTCGCGGAGCCCCAATTTTCAACTCTGGCTATAAAGCCAACCGAATTCTGATCAAATTTCATATCTTTTTTTTCTTCTCATTCATACGAGTAATATATATATATAATTTATATTTTAATTTTAATTTTAATTTTAATTCTAATAATAAGGGTATGTTAGCGAATGTTGTAAGGGTGTAAGTCGAAATTCTGTCCGTGTAACGCTACGCTATTTTTAATCATTGTAAGTTATGTTCAACCTTTTTACATTAATGTCTCGTAGCTAAGTTATTATTATGCTTATTTAAAACGAAGTAATCATGATGTTGGGCTAATTACTAAAATTGGGTAATTGGGCTTTGTACCATAATTGGGGTTTGGATAAAAGAACGACACTTGTGGAAACTAGACTATGGGCTATTAATGGGCTTTATATTTGTTTAACTAAATGAAAGTTTGTTAATGTTAATATAAAGATTTACAATTGGGCGTCCCTATAAATTACCATATACACTCGATCGGACACGATGGGCGGGGTATTTATATGTACGAATAATCGTTCATTTAACCGGACACGGGAATGGATTAATAGTCACTAGAATAATTAAAACAGGGGTGAAATTACATTCAAGGGTAATTGGTGTAATTGTTAACAAAGTAGTAAAACCTTGGTTTACACGCAGTCGATAACCTGGTGTATTCATTAAACAAAGTATTAAAACCTTGTTACAATTCGAATCCCCAATTAGTTGGAATATTTAACTTCGGGTATAATAATAATTTGACAAGGACACTTGCAATTTATATTTATGACTGATGGACTGTTATGGACAAAAACCAGACGGACATATTGAATAATCCAGGACAAAGGACAATTAACCCATGGGCATAAAACTAAAATCAACACGTCAAACATCATGATTACGGAAGTTTAAATAAGCATAATTCTTTTATTTCATATTTAATTTCCTTTATTTTATATTTAATTGCACTTCTAATTATCGCACTTTTATTTATTGTTATTTAATCGCACTTTTAATTATCGTACTTTTTAATTATCGCAATTTTATTTTATCGCATTTTTATTATTCGCAATTTCATTATCGTTATTTACTTTACGCTTTAATTTAAAGTCTTGTATTTATTTTTTTACATTAGGTTTTAACTGCGACTAAAGTCTTAAAATCGACAAACCGGTCATTAAACGGTAAAAACCCCCCTTTATAATAATAATATTACTTATATATATTTGTATTTTTATAAAAGTAAACTAATATAGCGTTGAGCTTTGTTTAAAGATTTCCCTGTGGAACGAACCGGACTTACTAAAAACTACACTACTGTACGATTAGGTACACTGCCTATAAGTGTTGTAGCAAGGTTTAAGTATATCCATTCTATAAATAAATAAATATCTTGTGTAAAATTGTATCGTATTTAATAGTATTTTCCTAGTAAAATAATAACTATTTTATATACACCTCGCATAACATCAAGTATTTTTGGCGCCGCTACCGGGGAATACTCTTAAAAACCGGAAGCGCAACGCTAATATAAAAAAAAAAAAAGATTTTTAGTTACTTTTATTAAAAGTCGCTTTTGTAAAAATACGTTTTAATTATTCAAAAAAAAAGAAAAAAAAAAACAAAAATATATGTATTTTTAAGATTTTGTAAATATTTAAGTTTTATAAGTTTCTTTATTTCTATTTTAGTTTATAAAAATATAAGTTTTATTTTAAAATCTTTTATTTATTTAAAAAACATAAAACAGAAAAAAAAAAAAAAAAAAAAGAAAAACGCGTAAAAAAAGATAAATCTGTCAGCTCAAATTCTGAACCCCGCGACTCGCGGGGTTTTCTTCTTTAATCACCGCAACTCGCGGAGGGTTTCTGACAGGCGACAGGAAGCCCTAAACCTGCATTAATTACGGTTAATATTAATTATTATTAATTATTAAACCTAATTATTATTATTATTATTATTAGTATTAGTTTTAGTTTTATTTTTTTTTTTACTTTTTATTTTATTTATATATTTTAGTTTAATTAGTTTTATTAAATTGTAAAATTAGTAGTTTTATTTAATAAATAATATAAAAATAATATTTTTTTATAAAAATTGTACTTTTTACAACTTTTTGTATATTTTTATATTTTGTCCCTTTTTAATCGTTGTAGCGTAATATTTGTATTTTTTAGCTCATATTTAATTTTAAACTTAGTTTTTGCTATAGTTATTTTTACTCCTAGATTTTTAGGCTTTGCCGTAGAATTCCTCAAGTGCTTTTTCTTTAGACTAAGAATTAGGTGCTTTAGAATTTTGCGACGCCTTTTTAAGTTTTAGTTTCTTTTTAAGTTATTTCCATTTGGGATTTAGTTTTTCCTGTAAGCTTTAATATTTTTAGACCTTTTACTATGTATCAATTATCATTCCAATTAGTAATATCAATTTGCGATTATAATTTTAAGTTAGTTGTAGTAATAAGGTTAAATTAGTTAAGTATTTTTAAGTTTTTATAAGTTTCTTTTATTTTTCCGTCACCTTTTATTTTTCAACCATTTTTCTTTTTCGACCTTTTGCGACGAACTCTTTGTCTTTCTTATTTCTCGCCATTCTAGTTTTTAGGACTTAGAATTTTATTCTACTTCTTATCTAAATTTCTTAAAATTACGAAAATTTATTTTAAGTGGTTAAATTAATAGACATCAAAATTTTCTGGTTCGTAGTAATAGTTGGATTTGTACGTGGACCGGGTTATTGGAGCCAAACAGTCCTCAATTATATTGAGACCAAACGAATCCTGCCCCTCTGCTGCATCTTTTGGCTATTCGAAACGTGGGCAAAATCAGAAAAGTCTATTGATTGGATAACTTATTATAATTTTTCTTTCCTTTTAAAAACTAATAGGATATTCTGTGAATGCACCGAGCAAGACGTTCACCACCTTTTGTACGTTCACCACCTGTAACTCGATCAAGACATCGTTTAACAAATATAACCGCCGTTGATTTTTCTTTAGAATCGTCATCCAGTAGACCAAGTACTTCAGTTCAAATTTCCGATAATCCATTTTTTGAACCCAACCTCACAATTGAGAATCCAGAGAATATTCAGGAACGGTTCGTAGATCCTGAACCATTAAACTTTCCTCCGGAACCACCAATCATTCAAACAGAGATTGTTGAGGAACGAACCATTAAATCAGAATCATCTAGTGATACCGATTCAACAAATTCAATTATGGAGAATCTGGAACCTTTAAGTATGGAAGACCGAATGAGAGCTAAACGCACTGGCCAAGGTCACGCAATAACTCATCCAGACATTAATGCGCCAGATTATGAAATCAAAGGACAAATTCTACACATGGTGACTAATCAATGCCAATTTAGTGGTGCGCCGAAGGAAGATCCAAATGAACATCTACGTACCTTTAATAGGATCTGCACACTATTTAAAATCCGAGAAGTGGAGGATGAACAGATATATCTCATGTTATTTCCCTGGACTTTAAAGGGAGAAGCCAAAGATTGGTTGGAATCGTTACCTGAAGGGGCGATCGATACATGGGATGTTTTAATTGACAAATTTCTTAAACAATTCTTTCCTGCATCTAAAGCCGTAAGACTTCAAGCAGAAATTGTTACGTTCACACAGAAACCAAATGAAACTCTATATGAGGCGTGGACAAGATATGGAAAGTTGTTAAGAGGATGTCCGCAACATGGTTTAGACACCTGTCAAATAGTACAAATATTCTACCAAGGATGCGACATCACTACAAGGAAAGACATAGATATAGCAGCTGGTGGTTCTATTATGAAGAAAACCGAAACTGATGCTTACAAAATTATTGATAACACTGCTTCCCACTCACATGAGTGGCACCAAGAAAAAGATATCATTAGATCATCTAAAGCAGCTAGAGCCGATTCTAGCCATGACTTAGATTCCATTTCAGCAAAGATAGATGCTTTCGAGAGACGAATGGAAAAGATGACTAAGGATATTCACTCAATACGAATTAGTTGTGAGCAGTGTGGAGGACCACATTTGACAAAAGATTGTCTCAGTATTGAATTAACAATGGAACAAAGAGAGAATATTTCATACATAAACCAAAGGCCTGGAAATAATTATCAGAATAATTATCAACCGCCAAGACCTATTTACAATCAAAATCAGAACTATAACCGAAATATTCCATACAATAACCAACAAGGTCCTAGCAATCAACAAGTATCCAATAATACTTACAATCAGCAAAGACCTAATTTTCAAAACAAACCACCACAACAAACCGATGATAAAAAGCCGAATTTAGAAGATATGATGACGAAGCTAGTTGAAACTCAAACGCAGTTTTTCACATCTCAAAAACAAACCAATGAACAAAATGCTCAAGCATTTAGAAATCAACAAGCTTCTATTCAAAATCTGGAACAAGAAGTAAGTAACCTAGCAAGGTTAATAGGTGAAAGAAAATCGGGAAGTTTACCTAGTGATACAAATGCTAACCCCCGGAATGAAACAGCTAAAGCTATTACCACAAGAAGTGGTACAACACTTAAATCACCTGAAATACCTGTAACTTCTGATGAAACTATTCCTACTCCACAAGAACCACAACCTGATCAAGATAAGGAAAAAGAACTGGTAGTTGAAAAGGTTAATGAAGATAACACAGTTAAGGATAAACCTTATGTTAAACCATACCAACCACCACTTCCTTATCCGAGTAAAATGAAGAAAGAAAAACTTGAAGCCGAGCAATCCAAATTCTTGGATATGTTTAAACAGATAAATGTAAATCTTCCTTTCATTGATGTGATTTCAGGAATGCCAAGATATGCTAAATTCTTGAAAGATCTAATCACGAATAGAAAGAAAATGGAAGAACTCTCGGCTGTTACTATGAATGCTAATTGTTCAGCAGTGCTGTTGAATAAGATACCAGAAAAATTATCTGATCCAGGAAGTTTCACAATTCCATGTTTTCTGGGTAGTCTTAGTTCAATAGAAGCATTGGCAGACTTAGGTGCTAGTATAAATCTAATGCCGTATTCACTATACGCTAAACTAGACCTTGGAGAATTAAAACCAACCAGAATAAGCATACAACTAGCCGATAGATCAATAAAATATCCTAGAGGGATAATGGAGAACATGCTAGTTAAAGTTGGTACTTTAGTATTTCCAGTAGATTTTGTTGTTTTGAACATGGAAGAAGATTCTCAAGTTCCTCTCATATTAGGAAGACCATTCTTAAACACGGCTAAAGCAATGATAGACGTGTTCGGTAAGAAACTGACCCTAAGTATAGAGGATGAGAGTGTTACCTTTTCAGTTGATAGAGCAATGCAACAACCACAATCTGCAGATGACACATGTTATTATATTCAAACTATAGATGCACATGCAGAATTATTAGAAGAATTTCCAGAATTACAAGGAACAGGAGAATGTTCTTTAGGAGAAGGTAATGAACCAATTGATGAAGCTGAAATGTTAGCTACACTTATAGCTAATGGATATGAACCAACAACAGAAGAAATTCAAATGCTAAAAGAAGAAGACAGATATCGATATAAATCATCGATAGAAGAACCTCCGAAATTAGAGTTAAAGCCACTTCCAAACCATTTGGAATACGCTTATTTACATGGTGAATCTGAATTACCTGTAATAATATCGTCTTCTCTTACTGAAAATGAGAAATCACAACTCATTTCTGTGTTGAAAGCTCATAAACCAGCCATTGCATGGAAGATTCATGATATTAAAGGAATAAGTCCTTCGTATTGCACACATAAAATCCTTATGGAAGAAGGTCATAAAACGTATGTGCAACGTCAACGAAGACTAAATCCTAATATGCAAGATGTAGTTAAGAAAGAGATTATTAAACTGCTAGATGCAGGTTTAATATATCCAATCTCTGATAGTCCATGGGTAAGCCCAGTTCAATGCGTGCCTAAGAAGGGTGGCATGACTGTCATCACAAATGAGAAAAATGAGCTTATTCCTACTAGGACTGTAACAGGATGGCGTGTATGTATTGATTATAGAAAATTAAATGACGCCACCAGAAAAGATCACTTTCCCTTACCTTTCATAGATCAAATGTTGGAAAGATTAGCCGGAAATAGTTACTATTGTTTTCTAGATGGATTTTCCGGATATTTTCAAATTCCAATAGCACCCGAAGATCAAGAGAAAACCACATTCACGTGCCCTTATGGTACTTTTGCTTATAAACGCATGCCATTTGGACTTTGTAACGCCCCTGCAACCTTTCAAAGGTGTATGATGGCGATTTTTCATGACATGATAGAAGAATGCATGGAAGTATTCATGGATGACTTTTCAGTCTTCGGTGATACATTTAAATCATGTCTAGTTAATCTGGAACGAATGCTAATTAGATGCGAAAAATCAAATCTAGTACTTAATTGGGAGAAATGCCATTTCATGGTTAAAGAAGGCATCGTTCTTGGACATAAAATTTCAAAAGAAGGAATTGAAGTGGATAGAGCTAAAGTAGATGTAATTGCTAAACTTCCACATCCCACCAATGTTAGAGGAGTTAGGAGTTTTCTAGGGCATGCCGGTTTTTACCGACGTTTCATAAAAGATTTTTCTAAAATTGCCACTCCTATGAATAAACTCCTAGAAAAGGATGCGCCATTCATCTTTTCAGATGAGTGTATCAAATCTTTTAATATTCTTAAAGAAAAACTCACTAATGCACCAATCATGATAACACCAAATTGGAATCTACCATTTGAACTAATGTGCGATGCAAGTGATTTTGCAATGGGAGCCGTTTTAGGACAAAGGATTGAAAAACGATTTCAACCTATATATTATGCTAGTAAGACGTTACAAGGAGCACAAACGAACTATACAACTACTGAAAAAGAACTCCTTGCTATTGTCTTTGCTTTTGACAAATTTCGATCATATCTCGTTCTAGCAAAAACGGTGGTCTATACCGACCATTCTGCTCTTAGATACCTATTTTCAAAACAAGATGCTAAACCAAGATTAATCCGTTGGATCTTACTCTTACAAGAGTTTGATATTGAAATCCGAGATAAAAGAGGAGCAGAAAATCTCGCCGCTGATCATCTTTCTCGTCTTGAAAATCCCGAATTAGAAGTTCTAAATGAATCGGCCATACAAGACAACTTTCCTGATGAATATCTATTGAAGATAGATTATAAAGAAATCCCATGGTTTGCAGACTATGCAAACTACTTAGTTTGTGGATTCCTTGAAAAAGGATTATCGTACCAAAGACGAAAGAAATTCTTCAGTGATATAAAACACTATTTCTGGGAAGATCCACATCTGTTTAAAAGTTGTCCCGATGGAATAATACGCCGATGTGTATTTGGAGATGAAGCTAGTAAAATTTTAAACCATTGTCACACGGGACCAATAGGAGGGCATTATGGGCCTCAACTAACAGCAAGAAAAGTTTATGAAGCTGGATTCTATTGGCCTACAATTTACAAAGACGCACACCTTCTTTGCAAATCCTGTGATGCATGTCAAAGGGCCGGAAAAATAAGTCAACGTGATGAAATGCCACAAAATGTCATCCAAGTATGTGAAGTATTTGACATTTGGGGTATTGACTTTATGGGTCCATTTCCAAAATCTCATAATAATCTATATATACTCGTAGCCATTGATTATGTATCTAAATGGGCGGAAGCACAAGCTCTCCCAACTAACGATGCACGAGTTGTAGTCAACTTTTTAAAACGTCTTTTTGCAAGGTTTGGAACACCGAAAGCTTTAATAAGTGATCGGGGTACTCATTTCTGTAATAATCAACTTGAGAAAGTTCTTAAAAGATATGGAGTAACTCATAAAATCTCCACCGCATATCATCCACAAACAAGTGGACAAGTTGAAAATACAAACCGAGCTTTAAAACGTATTCTAGAGAAAACCGTAGGATCAAATCCGAAGGAATGGTCCATTAAATTGGAGGATGCACTCTGGGCTTTTAGAACAGCCTACAAAACTCCAATTGGAACCACATCTTTTAGACTTGTGTATGGAAAAGCATGTCATCTTCCAGTAGAAATTGAACACAAAGCATTTTGGGCTTTGAAAACATGTAATCTTGATTTACATGAAGCCGGACGTCTACGATTAAGTCAACTAAACGAATTAGAAGAATTAAGACATGAAGCATACGAAAATTCGTTAATCTATAAAGAAAGAACGAAGAAATGGCATGATAAAAGAATCAGAAGTTCAAAAGAATTCAAAGAAGGAGACAGAGTTCTTCTTTTCAATTCACGATTCAAGCTATTTCCTGGAAAATTGAAATCAAGATGGTCTGGACCATTCATAGTCAAAAGAGTTTTCCCATACGGAACGATAGAATTAATAAATTCAAATGGGATTGAATTTAAAGTTAATGGTCACAGAGTTAAACATTACATACAGGGTCCGATGGAAGTCGACAACGAAGTTAATCACAATTTCGACACCACAGCTAACTAAGTGTGGGGAGAATCAAGTCTTTAAAGGATAATATGTATTTCTGTTAGAGTTAGATTGTCTGTTTTCGTGTAGTTTTCGAAAATGGAACCCGAATGGTCTTTCCCTAGCAGACCCTAAAGAACTAGTCTTCTCCCCCCATTCTGAATTTTTATTTTTTTTAGGTTTTTACAAAATGAAGACTGCCTGTGAATTAAACCATGGTCTAATGCTACACGCTTTGATCACTAAAAGAAATAATGACATACTACCGAGTGAATTAGTATCAGTAATCAGAGAAAGAATGGACGGAGTTAGAAAAGGATCCAGATGCGAAGATAATAAGTTACAATTTGGTAAAGGAAAATCAAAATCCGCAGCGAAAAGAAGAGCACGACACCTAGAACGATGTCACAAATGCGAAAAATGGTCACATGGAGGTAAATGTTCAAATAATCAAACCTATTCAAATACCGAATTTGTTACTTTATGCAGAGACGGACCGTTCATATGTTTAGAAGAAAAGACAATGAATGCTCGAGGTTACGCCTATGCAGCCATGGAAAACCAATTAAACCGACTATCTTATGAATATAATAGATCATATAACTAAGAAATCTATTTCACAGGTATGTTTGTACAGTTTTTATTTTTATTTTTATTTTTAACCTTTTGATAATAAACGCTAATTTGTTCGCTAAAAAGTATTAAATTGGTATTAAATAAAATTAGGTTTGGCGACCGAAATTATTGATATCATTCAAAAATTTATTACATCACTGCGAAATTTAACGTTTATTCTTAAGGTATAAATATCTTTAATCAATCAACCCAAAATATTTCAAAAATTCGTCATGAGTTAAATTAGGTCTTGGAACCGAAATTACTTTACCGAAAAGAGGGGCGCATATTTTTGATAATATTTGATTGATTAAAGTGGGATAAAAAGACAAAAAGATTTTTAATTTTTTTTACCATGTTTTTAAAATTAATATTTAAATCTTAAATTAATATTGTAAACTTTGTAAAAACAATATATTTAAAATTGTAAATATTTGAAAAATTAATATAAGTGTGGTATGAATTTATGAATTTTTAAATTAAGTTTGGTGTGAATTTTTAATTTTTAAAATATGAAATTTAAATTTTATGCATTTCAAATTTTAAGTTTGGTGTGAATTTTTAATTTTTAATTTTTAATTTTGAATTTTATATTTAAGTTGTGTGAATTTAAAAACAAAAAAATTTACTTTATCTCATTAAGTTAAGAATATGATTTTTAAAATTCGTCGTAAGTTGAAGACTAGGTCTTTGAACCGAAATTGCTTTACCCGAGGGAGGGACGAGAACTTTTATTATCATTATTTTTAATCTTATTGATTTAAAGTATGCCAAAAACATTAAAAAACCCAAAAATCTTAGCTTTTAAAACAATCGCTACAAAAAGACAAATTTTAAAATTTTGTCGAGGGACGGACTAGGACATCGATCCGAAACGACCTCGTCCTAAATAACAAGGGAAACAAAATTTTAAAATTAATTTCTTAATTGTTTTATAAGTTAAAGATTATAAAAAAAAAAAAAAAAAAAAAAAGGTGTGCAAAACCTCCGCGACTCGCGGAGGGACCAAATTACAGAAAAAAAAAATAAAAGAGCTGCACGATCAGTTCACTCAACCCACACAAAAACACACAAAAACACAGCGAAATAGCTGCGAAAAAACCCCGAAAAACCACCCAAAAACACCCCAAAAATCCCAATTTTTAACCGTTAATCACCAAATTTTTTGCTAAAATCATGTTGAGAAGGATGATATCTAAGAATTACTCAAGAAAAACGGTAAATTTCTACACCTAAACACCATTTAATTCGAATTTTAGTGTTCTTGAGCTATTTTTTCCCCAATTTGATTTTGATGCTTTTTAGTGTAATTAGACTTAAATTGTTTATGTATTATGCTTGTATAACCTAGATTGATGTTGTTTAACATGATTAGAAGCCTTAAACTTCAATTTTTGAATAATCTAGGGTTTGTGTTCTTGAGCAAATTTGGGGCTTTTTGATATAAACAGGTTATGGCCGATTTTTGTCATGAATTGTTGCTAAATTGAGTAGTGTAACATGTCTAGGTAGTTAAATGATCCAAACTTTTAGCCTAAACATGATTTTGAGAATTAAAGTGGACTTTTTCAAGTCTAAAATTCATGAACTTGATTTTTGAAAGATAATGCCATTTGAGACTTGTTTGATTGCTAGTAATGATTATTTTGACATGTTATTTAAGTTGAATGCTTATGAACTTGGCGAAAATTTTCGTATATGCTTATTTGAAAAAGTGTAGATTTGATAAAAATGTGAAAATAAGCTTAAGTTTGATATAAATTAATAATGTCATTGTAATTATTTTGATTGATGATTTTGCTGACACTAATGCATATTTGGATGCACAAAATTTGTGTTTGATGTGTTTTGCAGAATGAAAGGGGTGAATCTTCATCCCAAGCCCGCCATGCTCCTGCTGAGAACTTGGAACAACAGGAGGTAGATAACTACTACAAGCAGGATGTACCTCATCCAGTCATGACCTTTTCAGATATGCACTTGGAACAGTTGCACCCGAACCTGCGATTTGACAGACTTTGGATAGATTATCCAAAATATCAACGGGGTTTGCATACTCTTCATTCCAAGGTTGTTGAGGTACCGAGGGTCATAGAATGGGGACCCTTAGAAGCTGTAGAATTGGCCGGGCCAATTAGGGAATTACTGGTACAGAGGTATGGTAATTCTTCTTTTAATGACTGGATATGTTTATTCACCATACGCAGACCTGTATATAAAGTATGGTGTGAAGAGTTGTTATGTAGTATAGAGTTGAATGATCGGGTAGCTAGTTTAACCGATCGTTCTTTTATTAGATTTTTGTTAGGCGGTTCGATGCGCCACATGTCTTTACTGGACATGGCTCAGGCTTTACGTATATATATGCCTGAGGAGTTAGCGTCTGCCGATTGTAGAGGATTGATACTAAACGGTAGAAAGATAGATGAGAATTTTGATACACACGGTGTGTGGAGTCAAATGACAAGCCATCACCGTTTCAAAGGGGGAAACTACTCTTATTTGGATATAGATAGAGCCGAATTAAGAGTAATACATAGGTTTTTAGCTAATTCGATTACACAAAGGGGTAAAAACAAAGAAAAGGTAAATGAACAAGATTTGTTTTACCATATGTGTATTCGAGACCCACACAGCGCTGTAAGTATACCATATTGTGTGGGTTATTATTTATCAGCTATGGTTCGGGGGATGCGTCCACATAGCATAATAGGAGGTGGTATTTTTATTACTTTGATTGGTGAATATCTCGGTGTGGATATAAGTCGGGGGGGATTATTAGTAGAAGAGCCGGAACCCCGCGACACTATAGGTTTAAATGTATACCATGGTGCGAAAGTTTTGAAGCGGCGAAATAACGCCGCAGTACGATACAATGGTAGACATCCACAGGTAGAGAGAAACCAGCAGCAAGGTAATGTAGGAGGGGGGAATGAGATGCAAGAAATGCATAGGTTTATAGCTTCTCAGGAATACAAAAATGCTAGACAGAGGGCATTTGAAGATTGGCAAGTTCATCAGAACCAGATCATAGCGCATTGCCAACATATAGGTAGAAACTATATTCCTACACCGAAACCCGTCTTCCCTCCTTGGTCGATAGAGATGCAGCCACCATATCCTACGTATGACCCTGCTGAAGCATTCTATAGCACTTATGGTTATGCGTGGAACCCCTATTGGTACCAATATCATCCTTAGTTTACTTTTTATTTTATTTTTATTATTTTGTAATTTGTAATTATTGATGCATTTAATATTTTTGTTAATATTGTAATCATTTTTATAATTATCTAACTTTTATTCTTAGATTTTAATAATTTTTGAATGTGGGGTAATATACCAAACTTCAAAAATATGTATATATGTTTGCAGTTTATCTTATGTACACAACAGGGTAAAACAACGCATTTTCAAAGACTGGCATTAAGTTCAGCAAAAGCAACTAATTTTGACGACAAGATGCAAAATATATGTGAAATAACAACAAGACGGAATGAACAAATGATGTGCACCATTTATCATTCAGCAAACAAACGCCAATATATTTGGAAACTTTGGTAAAAATTTAATCATTTTCACACAAATCACCCTCAATAATTTAAATTGTTACTGATTTCTTGCAAATGAGGGCATTGCAAGATCTTAAGTGTGGGAAGGGGTTAAATTCTTTCGGATTTTAAAATTTTTTACTTTATACACTTGGTTACCATTAAAAATACTAGTAAAGCAGTAGTTGTATTAGAATCTAGTGCTCTCTGATAAAAAAGAACAGCCCTAGTCTTATATACTGACTACCCAATTCTAGTAAAATTTTTCAAAATTTTCAATTAAATGAATTCAAAATCATGTTTATACATATTTATGAACGATAAAACTAGGTTTTAACACCGAAATTATTGTTACCTCGGAAAGGACATAAAATGAGAAACAAATTAAAATGTTAAAATTCATTTAAAATGGAATAGAGGACGATAAAAAGAAAAATAAAAAGCCAAGTGTGGGAAAATTTACCAAATTATTTTAAACATATGTCACATATATCTGTAACAAATAACTGAAAATACTTTTGCTTTGGACTAAACTAAACTGTTTTACCCAATGAAAGAAAAGAAGAGATGGATCTACACGATGAATCAATTCCATCATTAAAAGGAAGTAAAGTCTTCCGAAAAAGAAACGCGCTTCTTGATTTAGGTCATGAAGTTGTCGTCCAGACCAGCTGTAGGTTGACGAAAAATCTAGAAAAGTCATCACTAAAATCAGCAGGAAATCCACGGACCTCAGCATTAAACAGGGTCGCCAAGTGGTCAGATTTATCCTAACCATGAGAAGGATTTATCTCTTACAATGGGGAGGCACCGTGCAAATTAGCTTGATAAGACTAATGAATCAGATCCCCAGAAAGGATAATCTCCTTAAAGATTAAAAATCAGCTTTTAAGACTGATATTACTCAATCCTAGAGATTGACCTTAAAGATTGAGAATTCAAACTCATGGAATTCAATGATATCTAAACTCGAGCTTAAACGAGAAAATATTTTGATCAAAATTATAAACCGATTTGTTTTCTGAAAACCCTATTTTCAATGCGTTCATTACCATTGAACGTAAAATCCTAGGAATTCACCTGAAATTCATTAGGTCACCTGAACTAAATCGGGTGTCAACCGTAAGAACGGTGGTTGCATAGTGGTCAAAGACATGACCTTGTGCCAGACCGAAAAAAATTATAAGGGTGAGCTTTACTATTGCTCCTACCAAGGATAGTAATTGCGTCCGACACGTTATAGACCATAATCAAAAGCATGTCACGGGACATTGCCTTAACAGTTGCTTGTTCAACGCTTTCCTTTACAACCGGACGGTAGTTTGCCGAAAGGTAATATACGGAACAAGTAAACTGGACGTGTTGCTTTCCAAATACAAGGTTAGCAAGTGGGTGACACAAAACCGCAAGTTTTGAGCTAAAATTTTCAAATCTGAAACCCACCAAACCCACAAATATTTTGCAAACACCGGTAAAGGGTTATTCCGGAAAACTTATCTAGGGTAAAAACTAGATTTAATTTTCAAAAGATCAAATGTTTTCATAAAGATCCAATTTCCTTAATGGATCTAAATTTTTATAGTCATGTGGGACTGTAAACCATATCGTTACTACCATTGTTTATACCGCCATATAGAAATCACTGATGTACAAAGTGTGAAGAATAAAGAAGTGATTCTAGTATTTCAAGACAATATTGCTTGAGGACAAGCAACGCTCAAGTGTGGGAATATTTGATAATGCTAAAAACGAACATATATTTCATAGCATTATTCCTCAAGAAAGACAAGCTTTTAGTTGCAATTGTTCTATTTACAAGTGATATTCGTTTAAATAATAAAAGGTGAAGACAGAAGACAGATTCGACGATTTGAAGACGCAAACGACCAAAAAGCTCAAAAGAACAAAAGACAATCAAAAAGGTTCCAATTATTGATAAGAAACGTCTCGAAATCACAAGAGTACAAGATTCAAAACGCAAAGTACAAGATATTAAATTGTACGCGAGGACGTTCGAAAATCCGGAACCGGGACCAGAGTCAACTCTTAACGCTCGACGCAACGGACTAAAAATTACAAGTTAACTATGTATATAAATATAATATAATATATAATTAATTATATTAATTATATATATATTATATATATATATTAAAAACCGTCGGCAGCAAGAAACTCCAAGGGTGTGAGCTGTAAATACATCTCCGCGACTCGCGGAGTTTTAAGGGCATTTTGCCGCGAGTCGCGGAGCCCCAATTTTCAACTCTGGCTATAAAGCCAACCGAATTCTGATCAAATTTCATATCTTTTTTTTCTTCTCATTCATACGAGTAATATATATATATAATTTATATTTTAATTTTAATTTTAATTTTAATTCTAATAATAAGGGTATGTTAGCGAATGTTGTAAGGGTGTAAGTCGAAATTCTGTCCGTGTAACGCTACGCTATTTTTAATCATTGTAAGTTATGTTCAACCTTTTTACATTAATGTCTCGTAGCTAAGTTATTATTATGCTTATTTAAAACGAAGTAATCATGATGTTGGGCTAATTACTAAAATTGGGTAATTGGGCTTTGTACCATAATTGGGGTTTGGATAAAAGAACGACACTTGTGGAAACTAGACTATGGGCTATTAATGGGCTTTATATTTGTTTAACTAAATGAAAGTTTGTTAATGTTAATATAAAGATTTACAATTGGGCGTCCCTATAAATTACCATATACACTCGATCGGACACGATGGGCGGGGTATTTATATGTACGAATAATCGTTCATTTAACCGGACACGGGAATGGATTAATAGCCACTAGAATAATTAAAACAGGGGTGAAATTACATTCAAGGGTAATTGGTGTAATTGTTAACAAAGTAGTAAAACCTTGGTTTACACGCAGTCGATAACCTGGTGTATTCATTAAACAAAGTATTAAAACCTTGTTACAATTCGAATCCCCAATTAGTTGGAATATTTAACTTCGGGTATAATAATAATTTGACAAGGACACTTGCAATTTATATTTATGACTGATGGACTGTTATGGACAAAAACTAGACGGACATATTGAATAATCCAGGACAAAGGACAATTAACCCATGGGCATAAAACTAAAATCAACACGTCAAACATCATGATTACGGAAGTTTAAATAAGCATAATTCTTTTATTTCATATTTAATTTCCTTTATTTTATATTTAATTGCACTTCTAATTATCGCACTTTTATTTATTGTTATTTAATCGCACTTTTAATTATCGTACTTTTTAATTATCGCAATTTTATTTTATCGCATTTTTATTATTCGCAATTTCATTATCGTTATTTACTTTACGCTTTAATTTAAAGTCTTGTATTTATTTTTTTACATTAGGTTTTAACTGCGACTAAAGTCTTAAAATCGACAAACCGGTCATTAAACGGTAAAAACCCCCCTTTATAATAATAATATTACTTATATATATTTGTATTTTTATAAAAGTAAACTAATATAGCGTTGAGCTTTGTTTAAAGATTTCCCTGTGGAACGAACCGGACTTACTAAAAACTACACTACTGTACGATTAGGTACACTGCCTATAAGTGTTGTAGCAAGGTTTAAGTATATCCATTCTATAAATAAATAAATATCTTGTGTAAAATTGTATCGTATTTAATAGTATTTTCCTAGTAAAATAATAACTATTTTATATACACCTCGCATAACATCATACAGTGTAACTTATTAATGTGAAATCTGAATATTCCTCGGGTATTACCTACCCGTTAAAATATTTTCACAATTAACATTTTGTACGAAAGAATTTTTAATTACAATCTTTATGAAAATATACTTGTATATATATTTTCTTCAGATGCAATCATGGATTTAATGAGTTAATATGATATTAAACTCATTTGATTTACGTTAGAACGAGAATATATAATCTCTAAAACATTAGGGATTACATATTCGCCATGTTGAACGAAGATAAATGATGCAGTACGTCATGTAGAACGATGATTATGCCCGGGATACCGATTGTGATGTTGAGGCGTGTGTTGTTGTGGTTTGTATTGTTGCTGGTGGTACAGTTGATGCCGTTGATGTTGTTGAAGCTGGTACATTTTGCACCATATTTTCCAAGGCTACAACTCGGGCGCGAAACTCATTGACTTTATTACTCCGGGATGATTGTCGATATGAACGAGCGAATGAATAAGGTTTTGAATCTGACTTGTGATATAGTCGTGGTGAGATACTCTGAAAATGAGAGAGAAAATGGTGTTACGAACAGGTTCGCCAGTAAACGCTTCAGGTTCATTGTCAAGAGGTGAATTCGGTTGGTGGAAGGGATTGCCTTCTGCGCGTTTCCATTAATTAAGTCGACTACGAATCCATCAGATGAATTGATAATGGCTGATTGGTTAATTCATGCCGATGACGCTGTTTTCGGAGCTTAGGTGAACATCTATGTCGGAATAGCTGTCGGAATAACTATCGGAATAGCTATCGGAATAGCTATCGGAATCTGAGGGACTCGAACTGGTTGCGGGATTCATCTCGTACGATCAGATGAAGGATTTTCGATAAGAAATAGATTATAGGATGTAGATTAGTACCCTGCAATACATAATTTACATATGCATATATAATACTAAAATCCCATAAGTTACGGAGGAATCTACGGAAGTTGTCAGGCAAAGTTACAGTAACAGATACGCTAAGATATGAAGTAGCAGATACGCTAAGATATGAATTTTGTCTATACACTATTCATGCAGTCAATGCAGTAAAACGTGTCTAGACTAAGAATGATAAGCAAGTGATTCTCTAAGAAAGATAAGCAGGTAATTTTTGACACAAAAAGATAAGCAAAACTTTTGACATGCAGACACGGTCGAAGTTCAGACTCACTAATGCATCCTAACGACTTATCAGTTAGACACACTAATGCAGACATGGTTCGCTAAGACCACCGCTCTGATACCAACTGTGAAGACCGGTCCTAATCCATCTAGACGAAGTCCGTATCGATCATAAACGATTCACAATAGTTGATTTCATCGCGAGGTACTTGACCTCTATATGATACATTTTACAAACATTGCATTCATTTTTGAAAAGACAATATTTCATTACATCGAAAGTTGACGGCATGCATACCATTTCATAATATATCTAACTATAATTGACTTAATATTAATCTTGATGAACTCAATGACTCGAATGCAACGTCTTTTGAAATATGCCATGAATGACTCCAAGTAATATCCCTAAAATGAGCAAATGCACAGCGGAAGATTTCTTTCGTACCTGAGAATAAACATGCTTTAAAGTGTCAACCAAAAGGTTGGTGAGTTCATTCGTTTAACATAAATAATCATTTCATAATTTTAATAGACCACAAGATTTTATTTTCAGTTCTCATAAATATACGTCCCATACATAGAGACAAAAATAATCATTCCTATGGATTGAACACCTGGTAACCGACATTCACAATATGTATATAAGAATATCCCCATCATTCCGGGATCCTCCTTCGGACATGATATAAATTTCAAAGTACTAAAGCATCCGGTACTTTGGATGGGGCTTGTTGGGCCCGATAGATCTATCTTTAGAGTTCGCGTCAATTAGGGTGTCTGTTCCCTAATTCTTAGATTACCAGACTTAATAAAAAGGGGCATATTCGATTTCGATAATTCAACCATATAATGTAGTTTCGATTACTTGTGTCTATTTCGTAAAACATTTATAAAAATTTCGCATGTATTCTCAGCCAAAATTATAAAGGGTAAAAAGGCAAATGAAACTCACGCATATAATTATTGTAACACAGTTAATAAAACATTTGCATGTATTCTCAGTCCCAAAAATGTAAAGAGTAAAAGGGAATCAAATGAAGTTCACCTAATGTATTTTGTAGTAAAAATACATATGGCGACATTGAACAACTGAACAATACAGGGTTGGCCTCGGATTCACAAACCTATATCAGTTGTATATTTATTAATATACATATTTGTAATCGGATAAGTTTGTATATATATATATATATATATATATATATATATATATATATATATATATATATATATATATATATATAATTTACTAATTATATCAATTTTATATTAATAATATATATATATACGTCTCATATATTCATTTTGTATATAAAATTAGTAATGTTATTATGTTATATGTATTAAATATATTTTTATATATATGTATATATCATTTGTTTGTAAAAAAAAATAGTAATTTTAGTAATAGGACGATTATATTAATATTGATAAAAATGATAATAATCACAATACTTAATATTACTAAATAAGGTATTATTGTTAATAATTATGTTAATGATATTAATAATGATATTTATAATAATGACATTAGTAATTACCTATTAGTAGTACTCATTATAATATAAATAGTCATACTTATAATGATAATAATAATAATAATGATTATGGTACTTATAATGATAATTGTGTTACTAATAATAATTATAATACTAGTAATAATACTAATAATGATGTTATCAATCATAAAATAATACAAGTATTTAATTTTTAATGATAGTAATATTAATAGTAATAATAATAATATAATGATATTAATAATAATAATATTTCATTTTAAATCCTTATTCAATTACAAGTATAATCATCTTTAAAATTGTATTTGCATTTATAATCTGTATATATATATATATAACTTTAACTAATAACTATTTTTATTTATTCATAACCATAAACATGATCATAGTAATACTGTGACGACCCGGAAATTTCCGACCAAATTTAAACTTTAATCTTTATATTATTCCGACACGATAAGCAAAGTTTGTTAAGTTAAATCTCAAGAATTTTAAACTGTGTTCATACATTCATTATAACCTCGACCAAATTCCGACGATTCATGAACCGTTATATATAAATAGATATGTATATGTATATATATATTATAACTTGAGAATATTAATAAAGTATTAAACGTATAATACTTTACACGAACGTATTTGTTTTAATATGATTTTCGACGAAATAAAAAAAATGTATATTAAATGATTGAATTATCAGAAACATTGAATTATGATTACAAGTCCCTGTTGAGAGGTCCACTATGATTTGAGAAAATCTATTCCTCTTAACGATATTCAGAATAATTTGTAAAGCTATTTATAAATAAAAACAAAAAGTGTCATTTACGAAAGTTAGACAAAAGTTAGTGGAGAATTGGTTTCCATAATATTCTATTAATCTATTTTCAGACGTACAAAAACGTTTTCAGTTTAAAAAGAACTTTATTATTAAAACGTATATAACTTTTATAAATATCTAGAATCACTTTTGACAACTCATTACTTAACCAGTATAATAAGTATAACGATATTTATATTTTATTTCATTAAATATATATAACGATTTAAATTAATATTATATATATTTATACGCGTATTATACATAAATAGTTTTTATACTTTTACTATATTTTAACTTTACCTTTACTTTACTTTTACTTTACTTTAACTTTAATAATTCACTTTAATAATTCATACTTTAATAATTCACTTTAATAATTCATACTTTAATAATTCATACTTTAATAATTCACTTTAATAATTTATACTTTAATAATTCACTTTAATAATTCATACTTTAATAATTCACTTTAATAATTCATACTTTAATAATTCACTTTAATAATTCAAAAATCTATTATAAATAGAATTCAATAGGTTTCATTATTTCATGGAAACTTGAAAATATATTTCTCTAAACTCTCTCAATCGATATATATATATATATATATATATATATATATATATATATATATATATATATATATATATGCTCTGTATTATTTCAAGATATTATTAGTATACATAAAATATTACGACGGAGTACTGTCCGAGTGATTTCAAAATAGTTTTTTTGAATGAGTCAAAGCTAAGGAAATTATGGGTTATAGCTATGGAGGTGATGGGTATGGTTCATGGGTATGCTCGTGAGGTCAATCTAGTGTTTATCATATCCGTTGCGTCTACCTACTTTTCTGCAATATTGAATCTCAATATTGATACGTTCGTGAATCCGAGGCCAACCTTGCACTTGTTAAATGACGTTATATGTATTTTTACTACGAAATACAGTATTGTGAGTTTCATTTGCTCCCTTTTATATATATTTTTGGGACTGAGAATACATGCGCTGTTTTTATAAATGTTTTACGAAATAGGCACAAGTACTAAAAGTAATTCTACATGGGTTTAAACCAGAAATATACCCTTAGCTTGGTAACATTAAACTACTTGTGTATGTACGGTAGGCGCGAATCCTAAAGATAGATCTATTGGGCCTGACAAACCCCATCCTGACTATGAGATGCTTTAGTACTTCGAGGTTATTTTAAATACACCTGATCTGGTGTACTTCAGAGGGTAAAACATGAATGTTAAGGCTTGTTACCGGGTGCCTACAACTTATAGAATACTTTTATACACTTGCGAGTGTACATATATTTATAAACGGAAATCTTGTGGTCTATTAATATATTGAAATGATTGTTATGATAAACCTATGAACTCACCAACCTTTTGGTTGACACTTTAAAGCATGTTTATTCTCAGGTATTAAAGAAATCTTCCGCTGTGCATTAGCTCATTTTAAGGATATTACTTGGAGTCATTCATGGCATTTTTTTGAAAGACGTTGCATTCGAGTCATTGAGTTCATCAAGATTATTATTAAGCCAATTATAGTTGGATGTATTATGAAATGGTGTGCATGCCATCAACTTTCGTTGTAAAGAAAGTTTGTCTTTTAAAAACGAATGCAATGTTTGTAAAATGTATCATATAGAGGTCAAATACCTCGCGATGTAATCAACTATTGTGAATCGTTTATAATGTATATGAACGGGTCCTTTCAGTTGGTATCAGAGCGATGGTCTTAGCGAACCAGGTCTGCATTAGTGTGTCTAACTGATAGTCGTTAGGATGCATTAGTGAGTCTGGACTTCGACCGTGTCTGCATGTCAAAAGTTTTGCTCATCATTTTTGTCGGAAATTACCTGCTTATCATTCTTAGTCTAGACACATCTTATTGCATTGATTGCATGAATAGTGTATAGACAAAATTCATATCTTAGCGTATCTGCTAATTCATATCTTAGCGTATCTGTTACTGTAAACTTTGCCTGACATATTCCGTATATTCATCCGTAATCTACGAAACCTTTTGCTCTATATAATTAGAATACCACCCGATAGCCAGAAAATCATTTCATATCGAAAAATTCTTTATTCAATCGTACGAAATGGAATTCGTCATTAGTTCAAGTCCCTCAGATTTCGAAATGGAATCCCACTCAAGTTTCGAAAGCAGTGTGGCCGGAATGGATCAACCAATTAGTCATCATCTATTCTGGATGAATTGGGGATGAGTTCGTAGCCTCCTTAATCATTGGAGACAAGAAGAAGGTGATCCCTTCCATCCACTACATTGCCCTCTTGGCGAAGAACCTGAAGCACTTACCGGCGAACCTATCCGAAACACCATTTTCTCTCTTATTTCTAGAGTATCTCGTCACGATTACATACTACACCAAATTCTAGATTTTATTTATCCGCTCGTCCGAACTGACAATCACCCCGGTGTAATAGAAGAAGTCAACGATCTTCGCGCTCGGGTAGTGGCTTTGGAGAATATGGTGCAAAGGTTACAAACACCAGCAGCAGCACCAGCAGCATAAACAGTACCACCATCAGCAACACCAACAGTACCATCACCACCAACAACAACAACATGCACATCCCACACCGCAACATCACAATCTGTATCTCAAACATCAACGTCATACGCCCTGTAAATATCCAGGAATATCAACAACAACAAACGATGAAGTATTAATTCATAAACGTCATTGAAGAGATATCTCTGCGGCAGTTATGTAATCTCCAAAATCTTAAGAGATTATTTAATTCTGACCGTAAATTGGATGAGTGAACGGAGATGGTAGAGTAGAAACTTTGATCGAAAATGGTGTATGATTTACAAGCTAGAATTGTTTTACCAACAGCATCAACAGGACCGTAGCTTCATCAACACAGTCAGTGCCGTCAGTATCGTCAGAATCAACAGCACCTGTAACATCATAAACTCTGTCAGTTCAAGAATCATTGTGGACATCATTACGAATCAACAACAAAAATATTGTATCAACGAGTTATGAAGTATTAACTCATTTCCAATCGAAAGATTTATATGTATATTTTATATGTATAAATTTTTAAACCATAATAAATCTTCCCGTACTAAGCTATTATGTGTGAATCTTAACTACTCAGTTAATTCATATTACAAATATGCAATGATGTACGTCCTTCATCCGCAACTTAATCATTGTTAATTACAATCTCTGTCTCAATTCAATAAAAATCCAATTCATAATAAATCAAGTGTATTATTCGAATATATGTTTGATTTTACACTTTTATCATCGATGTACTCGAAACTTTTCAAATAACATCATTCGTACCTTGCGAAGTTCACAAGAATTTCACGAAAACCAACAAATAACAAAGTAATGATTCATAATTTCAATATTATTGAAGAAATACTTATGCAATTTATAAAGTTTTAGGGATTACTCAATTCTAGTTCCAACCATAAAACAAATGAGTTTAATTTAATATTAACTCATTAAATCTATATTACATCTAAAGAAAATATACACATATATTTTCATAAAGACTGTAATAAACTTCTTTTGTACAAAATATTAATTGTGAAAATTTTTTAACGGGTAGGTAATACCCGAAAGATATATAAATTCACAATTAATATATTACATTTTTCGAAACTGATTCAGCAATCATCAACTATACTCCCTACTTTCACAACAATATCCATTCTTTCATATAAATCAAAAAAATCATACTCATTCAAATTCAATTACATATTCTGATTTTGAAATCGCATAATTCAATTCGAAATATAACCAGTATCATCACTCTTAGATTCCTATATCTTTCAAAGCTATACTTTGACTTCAAAATTGTGTTAGAACATCATATGTATTAACAATTACAATATGTGCTCAAACCTTTCGAAATTCCTGAAGACACTTCAACTAAGGAACAATCGAGATGATGATCCAACCACATGTTACCCACAGTTATACACCTGAAAAACTCTCAAAACCCAAGTCATAGTTCGACACGTATCCGTGTTAGACCCTTTGGCATTTACTAGCTAAAATAACTTTTCAATTCCGTTTCAAAATAGACAGTTTTTTCACAGCTCCAGCAAGTCAACTTCAACTTCTCAATCAAAACAGTCTTATTATAACCCCGATAGATACGTTGCCCTTTCGCCAACGTTACCAGGGAATCGTTTATATTCACCACATTAGCAATAAACTTACCAACAACTTCACTGATCTTTGACTTTCCAAAAAAAATCATTATAATTATCGAAACACTATCATATACTCATTCGTACCTTATAACAAGAATTGCCATATCAGTTATTGAGAATCAGCAATCAGTATTTTGAAACCTCGCAGCATGTCTACATCAACAATTACATATACACACAACGTCTACCTCCAAGACTTACATTCTTTGAATGAGAAATTTCTGAAAAACACCCTAAACAGCGAACCAGTTCTCGAAATTTTGAAAAATGCTGATGAAGCGGCAAAAACTGTAAACGACCTTAACAGTAAAAATTTGGATGATAAAGGATAGTATATTGGCAAAGCTCAGAAAAAGAGAAGCTTTGGAACTGGAAAACGGATTGAGCAAAGTATGAAGGAGGCTGTGGACAAATCACAAAGGCTGAACCTGCCTTCAAAGAATCCAAATGATTCAGTACTTGCTGAAGTCAATAACGAATACCTTGCTCCTGACTCTAAACCCCTGCGGACAATATCCTTCATCATCCTCTGATATTAGACATTCTAAGATATCATCGTATCTTTCATTATAAATATCATCCATACTTCTGAAGATATTTTTATAATTATTCTTATCTGAAATCATTTACCTCTTCGCGCTATCTGTATTATATCATAAAAGAAACTATTTTAGTTTCTAAATTATGAAACATTCGAGTTTAAAATAGGAATATATATATATATATATATATATTTGCTCTGTATTATTTCAAGATATTATTAGTATACATAAAATATTACGACGGAGTACTGTCCGAGTGATTTCAAAATAGTTTTTTTGAATGAGTCGAAGCTAAGGAAATTATGGGTTATAGCTATGGAGGTGATGGGTATGGTTCATGGGTATGCTCGTGAGGTCAATCTAGTGTTTATCATATCCGTTGCGTCTACCTACTTTCCTGCAATATTGAATCTCAATATTGATACGTTCGTGAATCCGAGGCCAACCTTGCACTTGTTAAATGACGTTATATGTATTTTTACTACGAAATACAGTATTGTGAGTTTCATTTGCTCCCTTTTATATATATTTTTGGGACTGAGAATACATGCGCTGTTTTTATAAATGTTTTACGAAATAGGCACAAGTACTAAAAGTAATTCTACGTGGGTTTAAACCAGAAATATACCCTTAGCTTGGTAACATTAAACTACTTGTCTATGTACGGTAGGCTCGAATCCTAAAGATAGATCTATTGGGCCTGACAAACCCCATCCTGACTATGGGATGCTTTAGTACTTCGAGGTTATTTTAAATACACCTGATCTGGTGTACTTCAGAGGGTAAAACATGAATGTTAAGGCTTGTTACCGGGTGCCTACAACTTATAGAATACTTTTATACACTTGCGAGTGTACATATATTTATAAACGGAAATCTTGTGGTCTATTAATATATTGAAATGATTGTTATGATAAACCTATGAACTCACCAACCTTTTGGTTGACACTTTAAAGCATGTTTATTCTCAGGTATTAAAGAAATCTTCCGCTGTGCATTAGCTCATTTTAAGGATATTACTTGGAGTCATTCATGGCATTTTTTTGAAAGACGTTGCATTCGAGTCATTGAGTTCATCAAGATTATTATTAAGCCAATTATAGTTGGATGTATTATGAAATGGTGTGCATGCCATCAACTTTCGTTGTAAAGAAAGTTTGTCTTTTAAAAACGAATGCAATGTTTGTAAAATGTATCATATAGAGGTCAAATACCTCGCGATGTAATCAACTATTGTGAATCGTTTATAATGTATATGAACGGGTCCTTTCAGTTGGTATCAGAGCGATGGTCTTAGCGAACCAGGTCTGCATTAGTGTGTCTAACTGATAGTCGTTAGGATGCATTAGTGAGTCTGGACTTCGACCGTGTCTGCATGTCAAAAGTTTTGCTCATCATTTTTGTCGGAAATTACCTGCTTATCATTCTTAGTCTAGACACATCTTATTGCATTGATTGCATGAATAGTGTATAGACAAAATTCATATCTTAGCGTATCTGCTAATTCATATCTTAGCGTATCTGTTACTGTAAACTTTGCCTGACATATTCCGTATATTCATCCGTAATCTACGAAACCTTTTGCTCTATATAATTAGAATACCACCCGATAGCCAGAAAATCATTTCATATCGAAAAATTCTTTATTCAATCGTACGAAATGGAATTCGTCATTAGTTCAAGTCCCTCGGATTTCGAAATGGAATCCCACTCAAGTTTCGAAAGCAGTGTGGCCGGAATGGATCAACCAATTAGTCATCATCTATTCTGGATGAATTGGGGATGAGTTCGTAGCCTCCTTAATCATTGGAGACAAGAAGAAGGTGATCCCTTCCATCCACTACATTGCCCTCTTGGCGAAGAACCTGAAGCACTTACCGGCGAACCTATCCGAAACACCATTTTCTCTCTTATTTCTAGAGTATCTCGTCACGATTACATACTACACCAAATTCTAGATTTTATTTATCCGCTCGTCCGAACTGACAATCACCCCGGTGTAATAGAAGAAGTCAACGATCTTCGCGCTCGGGTAGTGGCTTTGGAGAATATGGTGCAAAGGTTACAAACACCAGCAGCAGCACCAGCAGCATAAACAGTACCACCATCAGCAACACCAACAGTACCATCACCACCAACAACAACAACATGCACATCCCACACCGCAACATCACAATCTGTATCTCAAACATCAACGTCATACGCCCTGTAAATATCCAGGAATATCAACAACAACAAACGATGAAGTATTAATTCATAAACGTCATTGAAGAGATATCTCTGCGGCAGTTATGTAATCTCCAAAATCTTAAGAGATTATTTAATTCTGACCGTAAATTGGATGAGTGAACGGAGATGGTAGAGTAGAAACTTTGATCGAAAATGGTGTATGATTTACAAGCTAGAATTGTTTTACCAACAGCATCAACAGGACCGTAGCATCATCAACACAGTCAGTGCCGTCAGTATCGTCAGAATCAACAGCACCTGTAACATCATAAACTCTGTCAGTTCAAGAATCATTGTGGACATCATTACGAATCAACAACAAAAATATTGTATCAACGAGTTATGAAGTATTAACTCATTTCCAATCGAAAGATTTATATGTATATTTTATATGTATAAATTTTTAAACCATAATAAATCTTCCCGTACTAAGCTATTATGTGTGAATCTTAACTACTCAGTTAATTCATATTACAAATATGCAATGATGTACGTCCTTCATCCGCAACTTAATCATTGTTAATTACAATCTCTGTCTCAATTCAATAAAAATCCAATTCATAATAAATCAAGTGTATTATTCGAATATATGTTTGATTTTACACTTTTATCATCGATGTACTCGAAACTTTTCAAATAACATCATTCGTACCTTGCGAAGTTCACAAGAATTTCACGAAAACCAACAAATAACAAAGTAATGATTCATAATTTCAATATTATTGAAGAAATACTTATGCAATTTATAAAGTTTTAGGGATTACTTAATTCTAGTTCCAACCATAAAACAAATGAGTTTAATTTAATATTAACTCATTAAATCTATATTACATCTAAAGAAAATATACACATATATTTTCATAACGACTGTAATAAACTTCTTTTGTACAAAATATTAATTGTGAAAATTTTTTAACGGGTAGGTAATACCCGAAAGATATATAAATTCACAATTAATATATTACATTTTTCGAAACTGATTCAGCAATCATCAACTATACTCCCTACTTTCACAACAATATCCATTCTTTCATATAAATCAAAAAAATCATACTCATTCAAATTCAATTACATATTCTGATTTTAAAATCGCATAATTCAATTCGAAATATAACCAGTATCATCACTCTTAGATTCCTATATCTTTCAAAGCTATACTTTGACTTTAAAACTGTGTTAGAACATCATATGTATTAACAATTACAATATGTGCTCAAACCTTTCGAAATTCCTGAAGACACTTCAACTAAGGAACAATCGAGATGATGATCCAACCACATGTTACCCACAGTTATACACCTGAAAAACTCTCAAAACCCAAGTCATAGTTCGACACGTATTCGTGTTAGACCCTTTGGCATTTACTAGCTAAAATAACTTTTCAATTCCGTTTCAAAATAGACAGTTTTGTCACAGCTCCAGCAAGTCAACTTCGACTTCTCAATCAAAATAGTCTTATTATAACCCCGATAGATACGTTGCCCTTTCGCCAACGTTACCAGGGAATCGTTTATATTCACCACATTAGCAATAAACTTACCAACAACTTCACTGATCTTTGACTTTCCAAAAAAAAAATCATTATAATTATCGAAACACTATCATATACTCATTCGTACCTTATAACAAGAATTTCCATATCAGTTATTGAGAATCAGCAATCAGTATTTTGAAACCTCGCAGCATGTCTACATCAACAATTACATATACACACAACGTCTACCTCCAAGACTTACATTCTTTGAATGAGAAATTTCTGAAAAACACCCTAAACAGCGAACCAGTTCTCGAAATTTTGAAAAATGCTGATGAAGCGGCAAAAACTGTAAACGACCTTAACAGTAAAAATTTGGATGATAAAGGATAGTATATTGGCAAAGCTCATAAAAAGAGAAGCTTTGGAACTGGAAAACGGATTGAGCAAAGTATGAAGGAGGCTGTGGACAAATCACAAAGGCTGAACCTGCCTTCAAAGAATCCAAATGAATCAGTACTTGCTGAAGTCAATAACGAATACCTTGCTCCTGACTCTAAACCCCTGCGGACAATATCCTTCATCATCCTCTGATATTAGACATTCTAAGATATCATCGTATCTTTCATTATAAATATCATCCATACTTCTGAAGATATTTTTATAATTATTCTTATCTGAAATCATTTACCTCTTCGCGCTATCTGTATTATATCATAAAAGAAACTATTTTAGTTTCTAAATTATGAAACATTCGAGTTTAAAATAGGAATATTCTTGAAGAAGTGTTGGGAGCTGAAGCATGAGTTAGTATAATATAATGACACTTGATCAACGTAATTATATTACAGTAATTGATGCTGAGTTTCTAAATGGAACATGATGATTCACAGATCATAACGTCATCATGTGCTATGTTACACGACTCTTGTATTCTCTTTTATCTCTAAATATCAAGAAAATATTTCTTGATGATTCGGCCTTTTCCGAGGTATTCTGGTAATTTGACAAGTCAAGATCGTGCCATTACAATTTCCTTCCTAGAACATTAACAATGTTCATTCCGAAATTTATATCTGCGAATTCTGGACCATTACAAGCGGTGCTTAATCGCAAGAAGAAGAAACAAAAGGACAAAGCTTCGAACTAGAAATGGGAGTATAAATCATAGCAAATAGAAGAGAGCATTAACTGTAGATGACAATGATTATAGAAGAAGCAAGGACTTTGAAATATAAGGGAAGATATAAAACCTAACAACAACCTAGAAATCACAAACCGTATATATCAATGCATATAGCAATATAAAGACACGGGAGAACTAAAAACACTATAAAACCAAGAGTATAGTAGAAGTAAATAGATTCTTCCGGAGGCAGATGAAAAAGAAGAGCGACAGATATGAAAGTGAGGAGTATATCAAGAATCAGCACTGGATGAAGCATATTGACAAATACTTTAAAATATGAGTTGAGAAGGTGTGAGTTGTAAGAAAACAAATGAGGTGGATTTATAGTGAAATATCCGACAGAGAAATCAAAATGGATTATCGCATTAATTCAAAGAGGATCATAATTTCCTTAATCGCCGAATAATCAAATCCAATATAGATTACAAAGATTTTCTTTTCAGAGATCAATCGTGATGACGTCAAAAGATACGACGAATCACTATTATCTTATTTCATTCATTTACGATAACTTCACTCACACGCTTCGAGTAATCGAATTATTTTATCCATTCTTCTTGAACATGATAAAACTCTATAATCGTTATAATAACATTCTCATTGTTAGTCATGACAACCTCTATCAAATTTCGGGGACGAAATTTCTTTAACGGGTAGGTACTGTGATGACCCGAAAATTTCCGACCAAATTTAAACTTTAATCTTTATATTATTCCGACACGATAAGCAAAGTTTGTTAAGTTAAATCTCAAGAATTTTAAACTGTGTTCATACATTCATTATAACCTCGACCAAATTCCGACAATTCACGAACCGTTATATATAAATAGATATGTATATGTATATGTAACATCCCGCCTATTTTCGTTTACTTTTCCGTTATACTACTTTAAACTCCGTTATATGTTTATAACATCTCCCGTTAACACGCGTTTCAAATTATCTTGTTTAGGTAATTTAACGCACCCGATTATAACTTGAGGGACTAGTTTCGCCAACAAGACAAAGAGGTGACTAGCTTTGACTAAGTCAACCTCCTTATCTTCTTCCTTTTCATTTCTTTCTTCTTTTCTTTCACTACTTACATACTTTCTCTAAATTCTCCATAAAGCAAATCATCATCCATAATAAATCGATCAAGCTTCGAGCCAAACAAATTACATATTTGAACTCCTCGTGATCTCCTCTTCGATTCCATACCAATCTCATTGCATTTGGGTAACTTTCTAAAATCACTAATTTTTGTGTTCTTGAGATTTTTGAGTTACAAGGTTGTTAATTAGTGTCTATGGCTCTAGTCTAACAAGATTATGTGTTTGAATTGCTTGATTTGTTGTTTGGAAGTAACTTGCATGAACTAGCAAAATGGGTGTGTTTAATCTTGAGTTTTAGATGATTAAATGTTGTTAAATGTTATAAATGCATGTATTAAATGTGTTCCTAGTGTTACTAGCTTCATTTTGATGTATAGGTTGCATGAGAAAACTCTAAGAACTTGTTTAGTGAGTTTTGGTGGAATTGAGCTAGGGTTTAATGAACTTGAAATGATTATTTGATGCATTGATTGCCATAATTTGTTGTTAGTAAGTTGTTAGTTGTATTGTATGCTCAATTACCTACAAAATGGCATGTCATATGTATGCATTGAATGCCCGAATCATTAAATGTGCATTGGTGAGTTTGAAGCATTAATGTGTGCATTGAATGATCACTTGGTTTGAAAACTCGGTTGTTACAAATGAGGTTTTTGATTGATGAATTGTGTTTAGTTGCATTCTACGTCAAAAGAGCTTTCCAACGATATAAGGTGCGAGTCCTAAGTGTTAGCGGTTTGTGTTTTATGCACAAAAAGGTTTTGGATTGAGACTTGAACATTTGGGACTGGCCAGGCACCAGCACCCGGCCTTTGCCGCGGCGCGGCCCCTTCCTGTCGCGGCGCGACATATAAGGGAGCCAGGTTCTGACCTCCTTGTCCCAAATGTGAAAAATGTTTGGCACGTTCTAGACCTCCAATTCACATGCAATTTGTTCTAACATGCTTATATATGAATAATTAGCATAGAAAATTTGTTCGGGACCCGACCCGAACATGTTGACTTTTTCGTTGACTTTGACCGACCAAAGTTTGACTTTTTGTCAAACTTAACCAATTGATTATGCAATCTTTCTAACTTGTTTCTATACATGTATCTTGCATGAAACTTGACTATTTGCTTCACATGCTTCATAATCGAGTCGTATTGAGCCATAGGACTAATTGAACAACTTTGACCCTCCGTGACTATCGTTATTGACACAACCTATTTGTTTAGGTCGAGACTAGCGTTGTCCTTAGCGCACATTACTTGTTGAAGTACTTATTTGCTCTTGCAATCAAAGGTGAGATCATAGTCCCACTTTTACTCTTTTATACTTATATTTGGGATGAGAAAACATAAACGTTTCATTTTACAAAGTGAACACAAGTGTGAAAACAAATATTCTACGTACGAGTTAGAACAAAAAGCCTCAATTCAATTATCATTAGTTACACTTGCAGGGTGTAAGCGAGAACTTATGTTGTGTGGCCATACGGGTTTGACAAACCCTCATTCGGACGGTTCGCTACCGTTAATCGGATGAAATATATTTTCGGGGATAAGTGTATGTTCTAACACTATATTAATGGGGTTTCATGATAGTTAAGCCTTGATAATTGGGTGCTCATGATATCAACTTTTAGAATGGTTTATTATTATTTCAACGTGACAACACTTGTGGTTCAACTTACTTACTCATTTACTTACTTACTAAACCTATGATTTCACCAACGTTTTCGTTGACAGATTCTCTATGTTTTTCTCAGGTCCTTGAACTTAAGTGATACATGCTTCCGCTCATACTTTTAATACTTGCATTGGATGTCGAGTATACTTGCATACGTGGAGCGTCTTTTTGGCTACTTTAAACTATGTCGCACGTGTTTCATATGAACTATAACTTTTGATATGTACTTGTCTTGGGAATTACTTTTGTAAACATTGAAACATCCTTTTATGAAATGAATGCGACATATTTTCGGTCAAACTTTGTTATAAATGCTTATGACCATGCAATGGGACCATACGTAGATGACGCCGTCACTTGACGATTTGTCGGGGTCGCTACAAGTGGTATCAGAGCCTTGGTTGTAGGGATTTAGAGTTCATTGGTGTCAACCCCGAGTCATAGGGTACATTGGTGGGTCTAGACTACAACCGGCATATAGACTTGACATAGGAATTACTTGACTACATGTGCATTTATACTCGAGCTCTCTTACTCATATCTACTCTTATTCTATCTAAATCTTACATTGTATAATTTAATTGACACGCCACCTTGACTATATGTGGTAATGTCGAATGCACATATGAATTAGGGTAATATAATTTCCGGGATTATATTACGGTGACTCATATGAAAATGCCGACATTATGACATAAAGAATTTAAGGCGAGTCAAGGATAATTTTCTCTCTATCTTTATTCCATATCACGGTTAGTATCATTTAGAATACTAACCAACGGTATTCTTTTGTTTGAAGGAACAATGCCTCCTCGTCGTGCGCCACGTCGTGAAACTCCCGAACAAGCCTTGCAACGCATGATAGCCACAGCCGTGGATGCGGCCATGGCCGGTCACTCGTCCAACAACAACAATAACAACAACCACAACAATAACAACCAAGGAGCCGGTAACTCTAGCGAAGGGTGCTCCTACAAAGCTTTTACGGGGTGCAAACCTCACACTTATGATGGAACCGGGGGACCGGTTGTGCTTACTCGTTGGTTTGAACAAACCGAGGCCGTCTTTAGCATAAGCAGTTGTCGGGATCAAGACAAGGTCAAATACTCCACTCACACTTTCTCCGGCGTCGCCCTCACGTGGTGGAACACCTATGTTCAATCGGTGGGTACCGATGAAGCTCATGCCCTTTCTTGGGCCGATTTGAAGGAAAAGATGATTGTTGAATATTTTCCGCGTGAAGAAACCCGCAAGCTTGAGCAAGAGTTAAGAGCTTTGAAGGCGGTCGGGAACGACCTCAAGGCTTACAATCTACGCTTCGCCGAACTATCTTTGTTGTGTCCCAATCTCGTTAGCCCTGAATCTCAAAGGATTGAGCTCTACATGCACGATCTTCCAAAAAGCATCAAACAAGGGGTGATGTCATCCAAACCCACTACTCATCAAGCCGCTATGAACATGGCCCGCCAATTAATTGAGACGGTTGACGAAATTGTAGTGCCGGCTCCTAAGGCCGAGGACAAGTCGGGTGGCAACAAAAGGAAATGGGAAGCCACTCCATCAACCAATTACAACAACAACACCTTCACCAAAAAGCCTTTCAACAATGACGGCAAGAAAAGTTATGGTGGAAATAAACCCTTTTGCAACAAATGTCACAAACATCATTACGGGGAATGTGGCAATTTATTTTGTCACCGGTGCCAAAAGAATGGTCATGTGGCCAATGATTGTAGAAGTGCCGCCCCCGTCGCTCGAAAGGGGCCCAATCCTCCAAGGACGGTCACTTGTTATGAATGTGGCCAAACGGGCCATTATAAGAACGAATGCCCGAAAAAGAAAGCCAACCCCAACCACCGAGGCCGAGCCTTTAACATCAACACCGAGGAAGCCCGAGATGACAATGAACTAGTCACGGGTACGTTTCTTCTCAACAACACTTATGTTACTTGCTTATTTGATTCGGGTGCCGATAAATGTTTTGTGTCTAAGACTTTGGCTCCTACTCTTTTCGCTCCACCACACCCTTTAGATACTACTTACTCCATCGAGGTGGCCGATGGAAAACTCTTAAGTGCCGACACATATTACCGGGGGTGTACTTTAAATATTTTGGGTAATGAATTTGAAATTGACTTGATACCCATGGAACTAGGGAGTTTTGATGTAATAATCGGTATGAATTGGATGGTCAAAAATAAATCTCACATTCTTTGCGATCTTCATGCAATCCGAATTCCTATCGAGAATGGTGAACCATTGATTGTCTATGGCGACAAGAATTGCACCGGACTCAATCTCGTTTCGTGCCTTAAAGTTCGAAAGCTACTTCGCAAGGGTTGTTTCGCGATTCTTGCTCACATTAAGAAATTCGAGGCCGACGAGAAGCGCATCGATGATGTGCCGATTGTTAGTGACTTTTCTGATGTATTCCCCGACGAATTACCGGGTCTTCCACCTCATCGACCGGTTGAATTTCAAATCGATCTTATTCCGGGAGCCGCACCCGTAGCGCGTGCACCATATAGACTCGCTCCATCCGAATTGCAAGAATTGCAAAGTCAAATCCAAGAGTTACTTGACCGTGGTTTCATTCAACCTAGCCATTCACCATGGGGCGCTCCGATTTTGTTCGTTAAGAAGAAAGACGGATCCCTACGAATGTGCATTGATTATCGTGAACTAAACAAATTGACGATTAAAAACCGATATCCTCTTCCGCGCATTGATGACCTCTTTGATCAACTACAAGGTTCTCGTGTATATTCAAAAATCGATCTCCGTTCGGGTTATCATCAACTTAGGGTTAAAGGGGAAGATGTCTCCAAAACCGCCTTCCGGACTCGTTATGGTAGTTATGAGTTCCTTGTCATGCCTTTCGGTCTCACTAACGCACCGGCGGTGTTCATGGATCTCATGAACCGCGTGTGCAAACCTTACCTCGACAAATTCATTATCGTGTTCATCGATGATATTTTGATCTATTCTAAAAACGAAGAGGAACACAAAGAACATCTCCGACTCGTGCTTGAACTCTTGAGAAAAGAACAACTCTATGCCAAGTTCTCCAAGTGTGAATTTTGGTTGAAGGAAGTTCAATTCCTCGGTCACGTTGTAAGTGATCAAGGCATTAAAGTCGATCCCGCAAAAATCGAAGCCATTAGTAAATGGGAAACTCCTACTACTCCTACTCAAATTCGTCAATTCTTAGGTCTCGCCGGATACTATAGTAAATTCATCAAGGATTTCTCCTTAATCGCTCGCCCTCTAACCGCGTTAACTCACAAGGAACGAAAGTTCATTTGGTCATCCGAACAAGAAACCGTTTTCCAAATCTTGAAAACTAAGCTAACCACCGCTCCTATCTTGTCACTTCTCGAAGGCAATGATGATTTTGTTGTATATTGCGATGCCTCGAAGAACGGTTATGGGTGCGTATTAATGCAACGAAAGAAAGTCATTGCTTATGCCTCTCGACAACTCAAGGTTCACGAACGAAACTACACGACACATGATCTTAAACTCGGAGCCGTCATCTTTACACTTAAGTTATGGAGACATCATCTTCTTGGCACCAAGAGTACTATCTTTACCGATCACAAAAGTCTCCAACATATCTTTGATCAAAAGCAACTAAACATGAGACAACGACGGTGGATTGAAACCTTGAACGATTACAATTGTGAGCTTCGTTACCACCCCGGAAAGGCAAATGTAGTGGCCGATGCCTTAAGTCGAAAGGAAAGAACGGTACCTCTTCGCGTCCGAGCACTAAACATCACCATCCACTCCAACCTTAATAGCCAAATTCGTGCAGCTCAAGAGGAGGCTCTTAAGGACAACCACATCGGACGTGAACTTTTAAACATCCTCGTCTCCCGATTCGAAGTTAAGGAAAACGGACTTCGATATTACGTCGGAAGAATTTGGGTGCCTAGATATGGCGACTTACAAAACCTCATCTTAGACGAAGCCCACAAATCACGATACTCGATTCACCTCGGCGCCAATAAGATGTACCATGACCTTAAAGAACAATATTGGTGGCCGAACATCAAAAAGGAAGTTGCTAGATACGTTGCCAAATGTTTGACTTGCGCTAAAGTCAAAGCCGAACACCAAAGACCGTCCGGGTTACTTCAACAACCCGAGATCTCACAATGGAAGTGGGAAAGGATCACGATGGATTTTATCACCAAGCTACCAAAAACGTCGGGCGGTTATGATACTATTTGGGTCATTGTCGATCGCCTCACCAAATCCGCGCACTTTCTCGCCATGAAAGAGACCGACAAAATGGAGAAACTTGCACGACTTTACATTAAGGAGATTGTAGCCCGACACGGTGTACCTTTATCGATTATCTCCGACCGAGATGGCCGTTTCGTTTCTAGATTTTGGTGTACGTTACAAGAAGCGTTGGGAACGCGTTTAGACATGAGTACCGCATATCATCCCCAAACCGATGGGCAAAGTGAACGTACCATACAAACCTTAGAGGATATGTTACGAGCTTGCGTCGTTGATTTTGGAAAAGCTTGGGACAAGCACTTACCTCTCGCCGAGTTCTCTTATAACAATAGTTATCACGCGAGTATAAAGGCCGCACCCTTTGAAGCGTTATATGGTCGAAAATGTCGCTCTCCTCTTTGTTGGGCTGAAGTGGGTGACGTGCAAATTTCCGGGCCCGAACTCATTCACGAAACCACCGAGAAGATCCTTCAAATCCGAGATAGGCTTCGGACGGCCCGGAGTCATCAAAAATGCTATACCGACAAAAGACGCAAAGACCTCGAATTTCAAGTCGGCGACCGCGTCATGTTAAAAGTCGCACCTTGGAAGGGTGTCATTCATTTTGGGAAACGTGGGAAACTGAATCCGCGGTATGTTGGTCCTTTCGAGATCTTAGAGCGTGTTGGAACCGTCGCGTATCGTTTAGATCTCCCGCCTCAACTAAGCTCCGTCCATCCTACATTTCATGTATCTAACTTGAAGAAATGTCTTGCCGAGCCCGATATCATCGTCCCTCTCGAGGAACTTACTATTAATGACAAACTCCATTTTGTGGAGGAACCGGTTGAAATTGTGGACTACGTCGAGAAGGAATTAAAACAAAGCCGGATCCCGATTGTTAAGGTCCGTTGGAACGCCAAAAGGGGACCCGAGTTTACTTGGGAAAGAGAAGATCAAATGCGAAAGAAACACCCTCATCTATTCCCGGTTCCAGAATCGTCGGATTCCGAGGAAGAGACAACGATTACTACGCCTTCTTAAATTTCGGGACGAAATTTCTTTTAAGGAGTAGGTAATGTAACATCCCGCCTATTTCCGTTTACTTTTCCGTTATACTACTTTAAACTCCGTTATATGTTTATAACATCTCCCGTTAACACGCGTTTCAAATTATCTTGTTTAGGTAATTTAACGCACCCGATTATAACTTGAGGGACTAGTTTTGCCAACAAGACAAAGAGGTGACTAGCTTTGACTAAGTCAACCTCCTTATCTTCTTCCTTTTCATTTCTTTCTTCTTTTCTTTCACTACTTACATACTTTCTCTAAATTCTCCATAAAGCAAATCATCATCCATAATAAATCGATCAAGCTTCGAGCCAAACAAATTACATATTTGAACTCCTCGTGATCTCCTCTTCGATTCCATACCAATCTCATTGCATTTGGGTAACTTTCTAAAATCACTAATTTTTGTGTTCTTGAGATTTTTGAGTTACAAGGTTGTTAATTAGTGTCTATGGCTCTAGTCTAACAAGATTATGTGTTTGAATTGCTTGATTTGTTGTTTGGAAGTAACTTGCATGAACTAGCAAAATGGGTGTGTTTAATCTTGAGTTTTAGATGATTAAATGTTGTTAAATGTTATAAATGCATGTATTAAATGTGTTCCTAGTGTTACTAGCTTCATTTTGATGTATAGGTTGCATGAGAAAACTCTAAGAACTTGTTTAGTGAGTTTTGGTGGAATTGAGCTAGGGTTTAATGAACTTGAAATGATTATTTGATGCATTGATTGCCATGATTTGTTGTTAGTAAGTTGTTAGTTGTATTGTATGCTCAATTACCTACAAAATGGCATGTCATATGTATGCATTGAATGCCCGAATCATTAAATGTGCATTGGTGAGTTTGAAGCATTAATGTGTGCATTGAATGATCACTTGGTTTGAAAACTCGGTTGTTACAAATGAGGTTTTTGATTGATGAATTGTGTTTAGTTGCATTCTACGTCAAAAGAGCTTTCCAACGATATAAGGTGCGAGTCCTAAGTGTTAGCGGTTTGTGTTTTATGCACAAAAAGGTTTTGGATTGAGACTTGAACATTTGGGACTGGCCAGGCACCAGCACCCGGCCTTTGCCGCGGCGCGGCCCCTTCCTGTCGCGGCGCGACATATAAGGGGGCCAGGTTCTGACCTCCTTGTCCCAAATGTGAAAAATGTTTGGCACGTTCTAGACCTCCAATTCACATGCAATTTGTTCTAACATGCTTATATATGAATAATTAGCATAGAAAATTTGTTCGGGACCCGACCCGAACATGTTGACTTTTTCGTTGACTTTGACCGACCAAAGTTTGACTTTTTGTCAAACTTAACCAATTGATTATGCAATCTTTCTAACTTGTTTCTATACATGTATCTTGCATGAAACTTGACTATTTGCTTCACATGCTTCATAATCGAGTCGTATTGAGCCATAGGACTAATTGAACAACTTTGACCCTCCGTGACTATCGTTATTGACACAACCTATTTGTTTAGGTCGAGACTAGCGTTGTCCTTAGCGCACATTACTTGTTGAAGTACTTATTTTCTCTTGCAATCAAAGGTGAGATCATAGTCCCACTTTTACTCTTTTATACTTATATTTGGGATGAGAAAACATAAACGTTTCATTTTACAAAGTGAACACAAGTGCGAAAACAAACATTCTACGTACGAGTTAGAACAAAAAGCCTCAATTCAATTATCATTAGTTACACTTGCAGGGTGTAAGCGAGAACTTATGTTGTGTGGCCATACGGGTTTGACAAACCCTCATTCGGACGGTTCGCTACCGTTAATCGGATGAAATATATTTTCGGGGATAAGTGTATGTTCTAACACTATATTAATGGGGTTTCGCGATAGTTAAGCCTTGATAATTGGGTGCTCGTGATATCAACTTTTAGAATGGTTTATTATTATTTCAACGTGACAACACTTGTGGTTCAACTTACTTACTCATTTACTTACTTACTAAACCTATGATTTCACCAACGTTTTCGTTGACAGATTCTCTATGTTTTTCTCAGGTCCTTGAACTTAAGTGATACATGCTTCCGCTCATACTTTTGATACTTGCATTGGATGTCGAGTATACTTGCATACGTGGAGCGTCTTTTTGGCTACTTTAAACTATGTCGCACGTGTTTCATATGAACTATAACTTTTGATATGTACTTGTCTTGGGAATTACTTTTGTAAACATTGAAACATCCTTTTATGAAATGAATGCGACATATTTTCGGTCAAACTTTGTTATAAATGCTTATGACCATGCAATGGGACCATACGTAGATGACGCCGTCACTTGACGATTTGTCGGGGTCGCTACAGTATATATATATTATAACTTGAGAATATTAATAAAGTATTAAACGTATAATACTTTACACGAATGTATTTGTTTCAATATGATTTTCGACGAAATAAAAAAAATGTATATTAAATGATTGAATTATCAGAAACATTGAATTATGATTACAAGTCCCTGTTGAGAGGTCCACTATGATTTGAGAAAATCTATTCCTCTTAACGATATTCAGAATAATTTGTAAAGCTATTTATAAATAAAAACAAAAAGTGTCATTTACGAAAGTTAGACAAAAGTTAGTGGAGAATTGGTTTCCATAATATTCTATTAATCTATTTTCAAACGTACAAAGACGTTTTCAGTTTAAAAAGAACTTTATTATTAAAACGTATATAACTTTTATAAATATCTAGAATCACTTTTGACAACTCATTACTTAACCAGTATAATAAGTATAACGATATTTATATTTTATTTCATTAAATATATATAACGATTTAAATTAATATTATATATATTTATACGCGTATTATACATAAATAGTTTTTATACTTTTACTATACTTTAACTTTACCTTTACTTTACTTTTACTTTACTTTAACTTTAATAATTCACTTTAATAATTCATACTTTAATAATTCACTTTAATAATTCATACTTTAATAATTCATACTTTAATAATTTACTTTAATAATTTATACTTTAATAATTCACTTTAATAATTCATACTTTAATAATTCACTTTAATAATTCACTTTAATAATTCACTTTAATAATTCATACTTTAATAATTCACTTTAATAATTCATACTTTAATAATTCACTTTAATAATTCATACTTTAATAATTCATTTTAATAATTCAAAAATCTATTATAAATAGAATTCAATAGGTTTCATTATTTCATGGAAACTTGAAAATATATTTCTCTAAACTCTCTCAATCGATATATATATATATATATATATATATATATATATATATATATATATATTTGCTCTGTATTATTTCAAGATATTATTAGTATACATAAAATATTACGACGGAGTACTGTCCGAGTGATTTCAAAATAGTTTTTTTGAATGAGTCGAAGCTAAGGAAATTATGGGTTATAGCTATGGAGGTGATGGGTATGGTTCATGGGTATGCTCGTGAGGTCAATCTAGTGTTTATCATATCCGTTGCGTCTACCTACTTTCCTGCAATATTGAATCTCAATATTGATACGTTCGTGAATCCGAGGCCAACCTTGCACTTGTTAAATGACGTTATATGTATTTTTACTACGAAATACAGTATTGTGAGTTTCATTTGCTCCCTTTTATATATATTTTTGGGACTGAGAATACATGCGCTGTTTTTATAAATGTTTTACGAAATAGGCACAAGTACTAAAAGTAATTCTACGTGGGTTTAAACCAAAAATATACCCTTAGCTTGGTAACATTAAACTACTTGTCTATGTACGGTAGGCGCGAATCCTAAAGATAGATCTATTGGGCCTGACAAACCCCATCCTGACTATGGGATGCTTTAGTACTTCGAGGTTATTTTAAATACACCTGATCTGGTGTACTTCAGAGGGTAAAACATGAATGTTAAGGCTTGTTACCGGGTGCCTACAACTTATAGAATACTTTTATACACTTGCGAGTGTACATATATTTATAAACGGAAATCTTGTGGTCTATTAATATATTGAAATGATTGTTATGATAAACCTATGAACTCACCAACCTTTTGGTTGACACTTTAAAGCATGTTTATTCTCAGGTATTAAAGAAATCTTCCGCTGTGCATTAGCTCATTTTAAGGATATTACTTGGAGTCATTCATGGCATTTTTTTGAAAGACGTTGCATTCGAGTCATTGAGTTCATCAAGATTATTATTAAGCCAATTAGAGTTGGATGTATTATGAAATGGTGTGCATGCCGTCAACTTTCGTTGTAAAGAAAGTTTGTCTTTTAAAAACGAATGCAATGTTTGTAAAATGTATCATATAGAGGTCAAATACCTCGCGATGTAATCAACTATTGTGAATCGTTTATAATGTATATGAACGGGTCCTTTCAAATACTAACTATAATACTAATAATAACAATAATAACAATAACAATAACTATAACAATAATAATTTATAATAACAATGATACTAATAATATTAGTAATAATAATAATAACAATAATCATAATCATAATAGTAATGATAATATATTTATATTTATAATAATAATAATAATAACTAAGGATAACAATAATAATAATAAAAATAAAAGTAATAAGGAAATTAAATGACTACCTCATAAAGCCCTTTTTAAAAAAAAAAATTGCCACTAGCAGGGTTTGAACTCAAGACCTCCCGCTCACCTCCAACATTCCTAACCATTGGGCTGTTGCCCCGTATCTGATTTATAATACCCAGAATTTAATTATAACCCGTATAATACTGTCCATCTTCTTCACACCATAGCTCGACCAGAGACTATAACTACTCATAAAAACGACTTGCTATTTCAAATTATGATATGAAATTAAAACAGAAACGATCAGTTGTGTCTAACTTGAATTACCAGAAAAAAAATTAACAAAAAGGGAAACAGAAGCTGAACGCGAAGAGGAAAAAAAAATTATAAACTCAAAGTTTGATTCTTAATTTCAGACACTTTTAGATATTGACTATAAAACGAAATGTGTTTTAAATCCCAAATAGAAACTTTATGAATCATTAATTTCAACTAGAACACCTTATAAATCTTCAATTCGATCTTGGAATGTTCGTTTGACTTTAAAAACCGAAAGTTTGACTCCCAAATTCAAATTCGTTTTGAGGAACTGGAAACTGAAACTTTACAGAAAGTTTCACTAGAGGATTTCAAATGAAACTGCATTTTTAGATTTTTAAAAGGTAATTGAATTCAAATTATGGAAGAAATTATCAAGAACAGGGTTATCGGTGTAAAATAAAAAAAAATTCTTTTTCCTGTGAGTTGCTGCCCCCTCTGATATAATGGAATTAGAGTGGATTATTATTGGATTCCAGTTTGTTTGTATTGATAATTGAATTCGACATTTCCAAATTGGTAGACAAGAAGTACACTAAATTCGATCAGCAAAGAAAAATAAAAATAATTAAATAAACTAAAGGCAGATTTGATATCTCAATTAGGTAGGGTTTGAAGGAGATGGGTAACTGATTGGAGACAAATCCAAAAACTGAATACAGTTGATATGAATCTGATCTTGGTGCTATTACGTAATTTTGTATTAATAATTATATTATTAATAATAAATATTGATAATTCTATTAGTAATAATACAAATACTAATACTAATAATAATAATAATAATAATAAAAATTCTATTATTAATAATAGTAATAAATAACAATGATACTATAATCATAAAAATGTTAACTTAAATAAGTTAATAATAAACATACTAAAATAATAACAATAATATTATTATTAATACTAGTAATACAATACATTAATTATATCAAATTTCGTATTTATGTATTCTACATAATAATAACAATAACACTGATTAACTATTTATTCTAATGATAGTAATGAGAGTATTAATAATAATAATAGTAAATATGACAAATTAGATGTGTTATACTTCATATTCATATATTATCTGTAAAAATATAACTAATACCGAGATTAATTATTAATATTAATTTTAATATTAGTAATAATAAAAATAATAATATTATTACTTTAAGGACTATATTTTAACTTGTTAATTATCAAATATGTAATATTTAATAATCATACAATATCTTTTATTGATCCTTTATAAATTTTATATATCTCAGTATACATCTAATAATTTTGTATAAAATTCATATATATATCTATACATAGATTTATTTTAGTAACAACTTCCTTAACTTGTATTTTCTCTTTCATATTGATTTCAAATGATTAATTTATATTCTGTAAATCCAAGTTAATATATATATACACACTTATATTTATATATATATATATATATATATATATATATATATATATATATATATATATATATATATATATATATATATATGCTTACATATTTGTTTACACACAATTGTTCGTGAATCGTCGAGCATAGTCAAAGGGTAAATGCATATATGAAAACAGTTCAAAATTTTGAGACTCAACATTACAGACTTTGCTTATCGTATCGAAATCATATCAAGATTAAGTTTAAATTTAGTCGGAAATTCCCGGGTCATCACAGAAATTGCCCGAATCAGGGGAATACTAGTGGGCAGGGTCGCGGAAGAGTTTTCAATATTAATACGGCAGAAGCGCAGGAAGACCCGGAGCTTGTTACGGGTATGTTTCTTATTGACAATAAATATGCTTATGTTTTATTTGATTCAGGTGCGGATAGAAGCTATATGAGTAGAGATTTTTGTGCTAAACTAAGTTGTCCACTGACGCCTTTGGATAACAAATTTTTACTCAAATTAGCAAACGGTAAATTAATTACAGTAGATAATATATGTCGGAATCGAGAAATTAATTTGGTTAGCGAAACATTTAAGATTGATTTGATACCAGTAGAGTTAGGGAGTTTTGATGGGATAATCGGTATGGATTGGTTGAAAAAGGGAGAGCAGAAATCGTATGTTACAAAAATGCAATTCGCATTGTACGAGAAAAAGGAAATCCCTTAATGGTGTACGGAGAAAAGAGCAATGCGAAGCTAAATCTTATTAGTAATTTAAAGGCGCAAAAACTAATAAGAAAATGTTGCTATACTGTTCTAGCACATGTCGAGAAAGTATAAAACGAAGAAAAGAACATCAATAATGTTCCCGTCGCAAAAGAATTTCCCGATGTATTTCCGAAAGAATTACTGGGACTGCCTCCACACCGATCTGTTGAATTTCAAATAGATCTCGTACCAGGAGCTGCACCAATAGCTCGTGCTCCATACAGACTTGCACCCAGCGAAATGAAGGAACTCCAAAGCCAATTACAAGAACTTTTAGAGCGTGGTTTTATACGACCAAGTACATCACCATGGGGAGCTCCTGTTTTGTTTGTCAAAAAGAAGGATGGTACATTCAGGTTGTGTATCGACTACCGAGAGTTAAACAAACTTACCATCAAGAATCGTTACCCACTACCGAGAATCGACGACTTATTTGATCAACTACAAGGCTCGTCGGTTTATTCGAAGATCTATTTACGTTCCGGGTATCATCAAATGCGGGTGAAGGAGGATGATATTCCGAAGACTGCTTTCAGGACGCGTTACGATCATTACGAGTTTATGGTTATGCCGTTTGGGTTGACTAACGCACTAGCTGTGTTCGTGGACCGCATGAACCGAGTGTGTGGACCATACCTTGACAAGTTTGTCATTGTTTTCATCGATGACATACTTATTTACTCAAAGAATGATCAAGAGCACGAAGAACATTTGAGAAAAGTGCTAGAGTTGTTGAGGAAAGAAAAACTATACGCTAAGTTTTCAAAGTGTGCATTTTGGTTGGAAGAAGTTCAATTCCTCAGTCACATAGTGAACAAAGAAGGTATTCAAGTGGATCCGGCAAAGATTGAAACCGTTAAAAAGTGGGAAACCCCTAAAACTCCGAAGCATATACACCAATTTTTAGGACTGGCTGGTTATTACAGGAGATTCATCCAAGATTTTTCCAAAATAGCAAAACCCTTGACTGTATTAACGTATAAAGGGAAGAAATTTGAATGGAAGGATGAACAAGAGAAAGAGTTTCAATTATTGAAGAAAAATTTAACTACGGCACCTATATTGTCATTACCTGAAGGGAATGATGATTTTGTGATATATTGTGATGCCTCAAAGCAAGGTCTCGGTTGTGTATTAATGCAACGAATGAAGGTAATTGCTTATGCGTCTAGACAATTGAAGATTCACGAGCAGAATTATACGACGCATGATTTGGAATTAGGCGCAGTTGTTTTTGCATTAAAGACTTGGAGGCACTACTTATATGGGGTCAAAAGTATTATATATACCTACCACAAAAGTCTTCAACACATAATTAATCAGAAACAACTGAATATGAGGCAGCGTAGGTGGATTGAATTGTTGAATGATTATGACTTTGAGATTCGTTACCACCCGGGGAAGGCAAATGTGGTAGCCGATGCCTTGAGCAGAAAGGACAGAGAACTCATTCGAGTAAAAGCTATGAATATAATTATTCGTACTAACCTTACTACTCAAATAAAGGAGGCGCGGCAGGGAGTTGTAAAAGAAGGAAAGTTGAAGAATGAAATACCCAAAGGATCGGAGAAACATCTTAATATTCGGGAAGACGGAACCCGGTATAGGGCTGAAAGAATTTGGGTACCAAAGTTTGGAGATGTGAGAGAAAAGGTACTTAAGGAAGCACATAAAACCAGATATTCAATACATCCCGGAGCGGGGAAGATGTACAAAGATCTCAAGAAACACTTTTGGTGGCCGGGTATGAAAGCCGATATTGCTAAATACGTAGGAGAATGTTTGATGTATTCTAAGGTCAAAGCTGAACATCAGAAACCATCAGGTCTACTTCAATAATCTGAAATCCTGGAATGGAAATGGGAAAACATTACCATGGATTTCATTACTAAATTGCCAAGGACTGCAATAATCGATTGTCTTACCAAGTCAGCACACTTTCTGCCAATGAGAGAAGATGATAAAATGGAGAAGTTGGCGCGATTATACATGAAGGAAGTTGTCTCCAGACATGGAATACCAGTCTCTATTATCTCAGATAGGGATGGCAGATTTGTTTCAAGATTTTGGCAGACATTGCAACAATCATTTGTGACTCGTCTAGACATGAGTACTTCTTATCATCCACAAACTGATGGGCAAAGTGAAAGGATAATACAGACCCTTGAATACATGCTACAAGCATGTGTTATCGATTTCGAAAACAGTTGGGATTGACACCTACCGTTAGCAGAATTTTCCTACAACAACAGTTACCATTCGAGTATTGAGATGGCGCTGTTTGAAGCACTTTATGGTAGAAAGCGCAGGTCTCCGATTTGTTGGAGTGAAGTGGGGGATAGACAGATTACGGGTCCGGAGATAATTCAAGAAACTACCGAGAAGATCATCCAAATTCAACAACGATTTAAAACTGCCCAAAGTCGACAAAAGAGCTATGCGGACATTAAAAGAAAAGATATAGAATTGGAGATTGGAGATATGGTCATGCTTAAGGTTTCACCTTGGAAAGGCGTTGTTCGATTTGGTAAACGGGGGAAACTAAATCCAAGGTACATTGGACCATTCAAGATTATAGATCGTGTCAGACCAGTAGCTTACCGACTTGACTTACCGCAATAACTCGCCGGGGTACATAATACTTTTCAGGTCTCGAATATGAAGAAATGTTTTGCTAAAGAAGATCTCACCATTCCATTAGATGAGATTACAATTATCGAAAAACTACAATTCATTGAAGAACCCGTCGAAATAATGGATCGTGAGGTTAAAAGACTTAAGCAAAACAAGATACCAATTGTTAAGTTTCGATGGAATGCTCGTAGAGGACCCGAATTCACCTGGGAGTGTGAAGATCAGATGAAGCTGAAATACCCTCACCTATTTCCAGAAGATGCGTCAACACCTTCAACAGCTTAAAATTTTGGGACGAAATTTATTTAACGGGTAGGTACTGTAGTGACCCGAACTTTTCCATGATTATATATTAATTGAAAACTATATTTGCATGTTTAAATGTTTCCAACATGTTAAGCAATCAAACTTGTTAAGACTTGATTATTTGAAATGAGTTTCATGTAGACAATTGACCACCCAAGTTGACCGGTGATTCACGAACGTTAAAACTTGTAAATACTATATGATGACATATATATGATTATATATATAGTTAACATGATATTATGATAAGTAAGTATCTCATTAGGTATTTTAACAATGAGTTATATACATAAAATTGAGTTTATTGAATTAAGAAACTCGAAACGATATATATAACGATTATCGTTATAACAACGTCTTACTAAATACATATGAATCATATTAAGATATTGATACACTATGTTTAATCATGATAAATGATAAGTAAACATGTCATTAAGTATATTAACAATGAACTACATATGTAAAAACAAGACTACTAACTTAATGATTTCGAAACGAGACATATATGTAACGATTATCGTTGTAACAACATTTAACTGTATATATATCATACTAAGATATATTAATATATCATAATATCATGATAATATAATAATTTAACATCTCTTTAGATATAATAAACAATGGGTTAACAACATTTAACAAGATCGTTAACCTAAAGGTTTCAAAACAACATTTACATGTAACGACTAACGATGATTTAACGACTCAGTTAAAATGTATATACATGTAGTGTTTTAATATGTATTCATACACTTTTGAAAGACTTCAAGACACTTATCAACATACTTCTACTTAACAAAAATGCTTACAATTACATCCTCGTTCAGTTTCATCAACAATTCTACTCATATGCACCCGTATTCGTACTCGTACAATACACAGCTTTTAGATGTATGTACTATTGGTATATACATTCCAATGATCAGCTCTTAGCAGCCCATATGAGTCACCTAACACATGTGGGAACCATCATTTGGCAACTAGCATGAAATATCTCATAAAATTACAAAAACATTAGTAATCATTCATGACTTATTTACATGTAAACAAAATTACACATCCTTTATATCTAATCCATATACCAATGACCAAAAACACCTACAAACACTTTCATTCTTCAATTTTCTTCATCCAATTGATCTCTCTCAAGTTCTATCTTCAAGTTCTAAGTGTTCTTCATAAATTCTATAAGTTCTAGTTTCATAAAATCAAGAATACTTCCAAGTTTGCTAGCTTACTTCCAATCTTGTAAAGTGATCATCCAACCTTAAGAAATCTTTCTTATTTACAGTAATATACCTTTCTAATACAAGGTAATACTCATATTCAAACTTTGATTCAATTTCTATAACTATAACAATCTTATTTCGAGTGGAAATCTTACTTGAACTTGTTTTCGTGTCATGATTCTGCTTCAAGAACTTTCAAGCCATCCAAAGATCCTTTGAAGCTCAAGTTATTTTTCATCATTTCCAGTAGGTTTACCTACTAAAATTAAGGTAGTAATGATGTTCATAACATCATTCGATTCATATATATAAAACTACCTTATTCGAAGGTTTAAACTTGTAATCACTAGAACATAGTTTAGTTAATTCTAAACTTGTTCGCAAACAAAAGTTAATCCTTCTAACTTGACTTTTAAAATCAACTAAACACATGTTCTATATCTATATTATATGCTAACTTAATGATTTAAAACCTGAAAACACGAAAAAACACCGTAAAACCGGATATACGCCGTCGTAGTAACACCGCGGGCTATTTTGGGTTTGATAATTAAAAACTATGATAAACTTTGATTTAAAAGTTGTTCTTCTGGGAAAATGATTTTTCTTATGAACATGAAACTATATCCAAAAATTATGGTTAAACTCAAAGTGGAAGTATGTTTTTCAAAATGGTCATCAAGACGTCGTTCTTTCGACTGAAATGACTACCTCTTACAAAAATGACTTGTAACTTATATTTCTGACTATAAACCTATAATTTTTATGTTTAGATTCATAAAATAGAGTTCAATATGAAACCATAGCAATTTGATTCACTCAAAACGGATTTAAAACGAAGAAGTTATGGGTAAAACAAGATTGAATATTTTTTTGATTGTTTTAGCTACGGGAAATATTGTAACGATTCTATACAAATCATATCCTAGCTAACTTATATTATATTATACATGTATTCTAATATATTATGTAATCTTGGAATACCATAGACACGTATGCAAATGTTTTGACATATCATATCGACCCATGTATATATATTATTTGGAATAACCATAGACACTTTATATGCAGTAATGTTTGAGTTAGCTATACAGGGTTGAGGTTGATTCCAAAAATATATATATACTTTAAGTTGTGATCTAGCCTGAGACGTGTATACACTGGGTCGTGGATTAATTCAAGATAATATATATCGATTTATTTCTGTACATCTAATTGTGGACAACTAGTTGTAGGTTACTAACGAGGACAGCTGACTTAATAAACTTAAAACATAAACGTATTAAAAATGTTGTAAATATATTTTGAACATACTTTGATATATATGTACATATTTGTTATAGGTTCGTGAATCGACCAGTGGCCAAGTCTTACTTCCCTACGAAGTAAAAATCTGTGAAAGTGAGTTATAGTCCCACTTTTAAAATCTAATATTTTTGGGATGAGAATACATGCAGCTTTTTAAATGTTTTACAAAATAGACACAAGTACATGAAACTACTTTCTATGGTTGAAAGATCGAAGCCGAATATGCCCCTTTTTACTTGGTAACCTATGAATTAGTAAACCAGTCTACTAATTAACGCGAATCCTAAAGATAGATCTATTGGGCCCAACAAACCCCATCCGTTGTAGCGGATGCTTCAGTACTTCGATGTTGTTTTATCATGTCCAATGGATGTCCCGGAATGATAGGGGATATTCTTATATGCATCTTGTTAATGTCGGTTACCAGGTGTTCAAATCATATGAATGATTTTTATCTCTATGTATGTGATGTATATTGAAATATGAAATCTGATGTGTGCGAGGTGGGGTACGAAATACTAAATATTTTTAATACGAAATACGTTACAAATTACACAAGTTTTAATTATTTATTTACAGATGGGATATACCTAAACCTTGCTACAACACTATATGCAGTGTACCTAATCGTAGAGTAGTATAGTTTTTAGTAAGTCCGGTTCGTTCCACAAGGAGACGACTTATTTTACACTATATTTTTAAACAATTATATTTGTACAAAATATATTATATATAGTAATAATATATAAAAGGGGATTTATCGTTTAATGACCGGTTTGTCGATTTTAAAACTTAAACGTAAATATAAATGATAATAATTAAAGTGCGTAAAATAAATAACAATATAATAATTATGCTTATTTAAACTTCTGTAACCATGATGTTTGACGTTTTGATTATTTATTACCCCGGGTTAATTGTCCTTTGTCCTGGATGTATTTGAAACCTATCTGGTTTTTGTCCATAATAGTTCATCGGTCATAATTATAAAATGCTCGGCAAATTTAACCTTATACCCGAAGTTAAATATTCCAACTAATTGGGGATTCGAACTGTAACAAGGTCTTAATACTTTGTTTAATGAATACACCAGGTTATCGACTGTATGTAAACCAAGGTTTTAATACTTTGTTAACAATTACACTAATTACCCTTGAATGTAATCCACCCCTGTTTTAATGAGTCCATTGACTAATAATCCATCCCCGTGTCCGGTCAAATGAACAATAATTTGTATTTATAAATATCCCGCCCATCGTATCCGATTAAGCGTATGTGGTTATATATAGATACATCAAATTGTAACCTTTATATTAAATTAACGAGGTATCGTTAATTTAATATAAAGCCCATTATTAGCCCATAGTCTAATTTCCACAAGTGTCATTCTTTTGTCCAAACCCCAATTATGGTCCAAATCCCAATGACCCAAACTTAGTATTTAGCCCAACATCACGATTACTTCGGTTCAAATAAGCATAATAACAACTTAGTTACAAGACATTAATTTAAAAAGGAGAACATAACTTACATTGAGTATTTATCGCGTAGCTTTACACAGACAGAACTTCGACTTTAGAACCCATAAAATAACTTTTACATAAACTAAACTAATCTAATATAAAAAACTACACTATACTATATATATATATATATATATATATATATATATATATATATATATATTATATATATATATATATATATATATATATATAATATATATATATATTTATTATTATTACAGAGGAGTATATTATTATTATTGTGTCAAGAGTCGAGCAGAAAGGCTGGCTATTTAAAGATGTGGTATGATCCTGAGGCTCATGCGATCGCATAGGTTCTCAGTGTTAATCTCATGCGATCGCATGGCCAGCCTGGCCATGCCCAATTGCTTTGTTTGCTAATTGTCGACGTTATATTTAATTATATAATATAATATATATAATTTTATATAATTATATATATATATATTATATTATATTCTTGTTCATAGTAGACTCATAATTTTTAGTCCGTTGCGTCGGGCGTTGAGAGTTGGCTTAGGTCCCGGTTCCGAATTTTCGAACGTCCTTTCGTATAATTTAATATCTTGTACTTTGCATTTTGTAACTTGTACTCTTGTCATTTGAGCTTGGATGGTATCTTGTACATTTGAGCTTTTTGGACGTTTGCGTCTTCAAATCTTCATTTTCGCCTTTTGTCTTCGCACTTATTTAATATAAACGAATATTACTTGAAATAGAACAATTGCAACAGAAAACTTTACATATTGGAAGGATATTGATACTAAATATATGTTCATTTAGAGCACTATCAAAATCTTTGGAGCGACCAGTCCTAATCCATCTGGACGAATACATTACATTTGGTTACATTGCGAGGTACTTGACCTCTATATGATACATTTTACAAACATTGCATTCGTTTTTAAAAGACAATCTTTCATTTCATCGAAAGATGACGGCATGCATATCATTTCATAATATATCCAACTATAATTGACTTAGTAATAATCTTAATGAACTCGGCGACTTGAATGCAACGTCTTTTGAAACATGTCATGAATGACTCCAAGTAATATCTCTAATATGAGCAAATGCACTGCGGAAGATTTCTTTAATACCTGAGAATAAACATGCTTTAAAGTGTTAACCAAAAGGTTGGTGAGTTCATTAGTTTATAATAAATAATCATTTCAGATAGTATAATAGACCACACGATTTCATTTTCATAAATATCATTCTCGTATCAGGCATTTTGCAAACTGCATAGAGATAAAAATCATTCATATGGATTGAATACCTGGTAACCGACGTTAACTTAAATGCATAGAATATCCCCAAACAGAACCTCTCGTCTGTATAATAATAATCTCGAAGTACTAAAGCATTCGTACCCCGAATGAGACTTGTCAAGGTCCATAGATCTATCTTTAGGATTCGCGTCAATCAGGGGCCATTTCCCTAAATTCTTAGGTTACCAAACTTGAAGGGCGATATTGGGTTAATAATCCAACCATATAATGTAGTTTTAAGTACTTGTGTCTATTTTGTAAAACATTTATAAAATCAGCGCATGTATTCTCAGTCCCAAAAATATATAAAAAAGGGAGTAAATGAAACTCACAATACTGTATTTTGTAGTAAAAATACATATGACGACATTGAACAATGCAGGGTTGGCCTTGGATTCACGAACCTATATCAAGTATATATATTAACACCTCTAACTAACATGTAATAGTAATCAAACCAGTTTGTATATATTAATTATATAATATATTCCTTATTTAAAATAGTAATGTATTTATTATTTCAAATGTTATGTATATTTATATATGTTATAGTAACTTTAGATATACTTATGATATATGTAATATTTATATCTTTACATAATTATCTTTTGTTTAAATAATATTTATAATAAAAAAAATTAATAATACTAATACTAATAATAATAATAATAATATTTAAAAATAATATTAATAGTGATAATAATAATAATAGCTACACTAATAATATTTATAATAATAATCTTTAGTAATGATAATAATTAGGTTTAATAATGAATATGATAATAATAGTTTTGATAAAAATGATAATAATAATAACAATAATAATAATAATAATAATAATAATAATAATAATGATAATAATGATAGAAAACTACCTCAAAGAAGTAATCCTTAAAAAAATGCCCAAGTCCAGGTTTGAACCCGCGACGTCCCGCTAACCCGATAACTCCCCTATCAATCGCTCTATTTGTGTCTTTCTAAATTCAGCTAGGATTTTTAAATCCTTTTATTTACATCATATCCATCGTCATCCTTAATCTAACATCTTAATTATCTAACCTCATCATAATCATTACGCATCATTATCTTATCATGCTACGTATCATCTTTATCATAACATCGTAACATCATACGATTTACCTAATCATCATCACCTAAAATCATAATCATTCCATCAGTTATCATCATTTAATCTATCATCTAAGCATTATCATGCTCGCATATCACATATCATCATGTATCATCTTTGTTACTCGTCATCATCATCTTATATATATCACGTCGTGTATATCATTATCTATCATCTATCGATTACTATAATTGACTCATCATGTAACATTACCATTCAATATCTCGGCCCAAAAGATAAATAAAACTGGAACACGGCCAACTCAGTCTAATATATATATCAAGCCCAATAAAACATCTTAATTAAACCCAACTATGATACGGCCCATGTAAACTGATTAAAGGGTTGTTTAAGTTTCGACGGCAGGAAACGGAAATACAGCATACTCACATCCCACTATCTCACTGAATATTCCAAGTGGGTCTATCTGTTTTGGTTTTTGTGTGACTTTAAGCTGGAACAATAACAGCTGTAATATACAGCATAAATCCTAATCATTATATTCATCATTATCTTTCCTTTTCACATGAACTGAAACAGAAAATAAATTATGCTGCAGCACAAACCGTTATATTCATACAGGAAAAGAAAACAGAAAAACTGTAGCGTGGCAGCAGTAGCTGGGTTGTTTCCAGTGTTGGTTTACGATGTATAAATAGAAGTAAAAGCATTCGCAGTAGCTAAGTTGTTCTATTTTCAGGTTGGGGTTCGAAGGAGACAAAAGAAATATGCAGGTGGGTTTTAAATGGGTTTCTGTTGCTGACTGAATCAACAACCATAATACTCAGCTGTAGCAATTTAATCACGACGGTAGTAGGTGGGTTTTATGGTCGAGTATGGTGGTTTTGTAGTTTAGGTTGAGCAATAGTAATACCATTCAAAAGTAATACATCAATAATGGAAATTGTAGTTTCCTCATGTCTTTCGGTTGGTGATATTCACGAAACAGAATACGAAAGATTAAAAGAAATAACAATAACTAGGGTGAGGGTTTTAATGATGGAGGATGCCATGCGTGTATATGTGTGTGTATATATATATATATATATATATATATATATATATAAATAGGTCTTGTAATATATAAAGAAAATAAAGAAAGATGGAGAAAAACGCAGCTACAAAGTTGTTTGTGGTGGTTTTATGGTGGTCGTAGGAGGTAGTCGGGAGAGGTGGTTATTCGTGGTGCAGTGAGGGTGATCGTGGTTGCTTGGTAATGGTGATGGGTTGATGATGGAGAATAACCCGGTTGTAGAACTAGGTGAGAAAGAAATATAGCCTAGTGGATTTTTAAGTGCAAAATGGGTTTTAAGTTTCTATCACCATCTGTATGTATGTATATATGTCATAGGTATATAGATAGTTAGAACACGTACCAGTTGTTTAAAAGTCAATGCACTAGTTAAATATATATTAGTTAAAGAAAAAAAAATAAATAAAATGTTAGCAGCCTCACTTATTGATTTTTATGTCGACATCTACTTAATCATGGATATATATCGTGCTACGTCGATATTTAGTGGCGGGTAAAAGTGTTCGGAAAAATCCCCTACTTTTAAATTAACTATATTTATTTATTTTGGTCATTATGGTATAAAATTCGATCATAGATTATTAAATAAAAATTACATTAATTATTTACTCCCAACCCCTAAGTAAAATATAAAAAGTTTTAAAATTTAATAAGTAACTCCTAAATATATTTATACTAAGCCTATGATTTATAAAACCCATTTTCGGATCACCATTTATTTTGAAATCACATAAGTTCCTTTTTAACTCGTTTACAATTTATCGAATGACAATTGAACGTTACCGTCATTTATTAAATAACTTCAAAATCACAAAATATATATTCTATATACTTTATATATATATATTCTTTAAATAATAATTATTATATATTATTATTATTATTCAACATTGATTATTGATTATAACAATTATAATATATAATATATAATATTTCTTTTTATAATATACATATATGTTTATATATATATATATATATATATATATATATATATATATATATATATATATATATATATATATTTATATGCATATCTATATATTATAATTTAAATTAATAATATTAAATGTACTGATATTATTTTATATATTTATTTCCAACAATTAAATCATATATTATTTCAAATATTATTTCAAATAAAATTATATATATCTATTTACAAATTAATTGTTCGTGAATCGTCAGAAACAATCAAAGGTTATATGATTTCATGAATTAGTTCAAAACTTTTGAGACTTGATTTAATAGACTTTGCTTATCGTGTCAGAATCTTATAAAGATCAAGTTTAAATTTGGTCGGAAATTTCCGGGTCATCACAGTACCTACCCGTTAAAGAAATTTCGTCCCGAAATTTGAGTGAGGTGGTCATGGCTAACAATAAAAATATTTTCATGACCAATATGAGTTGATAATTAGAGGTTTATCATCATTGAATAATAATAATAAAATAATTCGATTATTCTAAGAATACGAATGAAGCTATCGCAAAAGAGTGAATTGAAGAAAATAAGATCTTTCCTTAACTTTTGACGTAAACAGGGTTGAATTTAGGAAAATAAGGTTCGTCTTAACTTTTAACGTTGTCTCGATTGAATTCCGAAATTCAAGGGATTTAAAAGAAAAACTTCAAAATTTATAAGATTTGATTCTTTGGTGAATAAGGAAGTTAAGATCTCTATAATTAAATACGATGATCTGCCTCGATTGCTTTGTCTGATATTTTCACTATAAATTTACCTTTTCCGTTCCATTAATTTTTACCACTTCAATAATTTCTTTCTTTATTCACATTTCCAAAGAGTTTAAGAATGTTTAATCCAGTTCTGATCCTTGTACTTATCCTGACTATCGTATCTGTCATTCTTCTTTTCCATCTACCACCGGAGGATTCTATTCACTTTTACTATTACCTTGGGGTTATAGTATTTCTAATTCTCCCGTGTCTTTATCTTGCTATACGTATTGATATACACGGTCTGTAATTTCTGTGTTTGTGATCGGCTTTATATTTCTTGTTTCGGAGCTCCATGCTATTGTTTTTCTCTTTCGGACTTCAAGTCAAGCGAATAATGGTCCAGAATTTGTAGATATAGAGTTTTGAATGATTATAATGTTCTAAGCAGGAAGGAACGTGGTAGCACGATTTGATTTTCAAATTTATCAACATCACGGAAGATAGAACCATCAAAAATACATTATTTTTTTTTTTTTTTTTGATATGTTCGAAAGTTAAGTAGAATGAAAAAGTTATGTAACATGGCACATGATGACGTTATGATCTGTGAATCATCACGTTCCATTAGAAACTCAGCATGACTTACTGTAATATAATCACGTTGATCAAGTGTCATTATATTATACTAACTCATGCTTCAGTCCCCAACACTACTTCAAAATCATTCATAATTTAAACTTGAAAGTTTACAGAATATAGAAACTAAACAGTTTCCTTTATGGTGTAATACAGAATAACGTGAAAAGATAACTGATTTCAGATAAGGACAGTTATGAAAATATCTTCAGAAATATCGTAGATATTTATGATGATATTTTGGAATTTCTAAGATCGAAGGTTGTTGAAGAAAATCCTTTCGCAAGGATTTAGAATAAATAAGGAGCAAGATATTCGCTGAAGAGTTCATCAGATACAGAATCATCTGAATTCGTTAAGTGCAGGTTTAGTCCTTGTGATTTGTCCACAGTTTTAGGGTGAGAGATCATAATTATAAGGGGTAAATGTTATATGTATATATAACTTTTGATGTAGAAACGCTGCGAGATTCAAAATACTGATTGCTGATTTCCCGATACTTGGTATGGAAATTCTCGTTACAAGATGTCGATGAGTTCATGATAAGACTTCAATTGATAAATATAGTGATTTGTCGAAGAGATTTAAGCCAAGGAGCAACGAGATTGCTGGTATGTCTGCTGGTAATATGGTGGAATATAAAAGGTTCCCCGGTAACAATAAAAGAGCACGCATATATATCAAGGTTATAATAGGGTTGTTTTGAATGAAACGTCGAAGTTGACTTGCTGAAGCTGTGACAAAATTGGTTAACTTGAAAAGGAATTGCAAAGTTATTTTCGGTAATACAACGCCAAAGGAGCTAGCACAGATATGTGTTAAACGTTTACTCAGTTTCCGAGAGTTTTTCAGGTGCATAACTGTATGCATCAATCTTTTCTTCTGTAGAGGAAGTGTAGTTGGTTCATTCTCTCGATTGAGGTATTTTCAAGAATCATGAAAGGTTTGAACGCAGATTGTAATCGTCGAGATACAGATGAGATTTAAGATGAAATCAAGTGGCAAACTTGAAGAATTGTTTAGTTTCATATGTTATAATCAATATTTTAATTCATTTTAATTATCCAATGTTGGTAGTCCACAGTTAGCAGTCCACAGTTATTAATTCAATAATTCATATATAGTTTATAATATTCGAATTAAATAATACATTTCGTGACCCGTGTACATGTCTCAAACTCGATCACAACTCAAAGTATATATATTATTGTAGAATCAACCTCAACCCTGTATAGCAAACTCTAGCATTACAGCATATAGAGTGTCTATGCTTACTCCAAATAATATATATACATGCGTCGATATGATATGTCAAAACTTTGTATACGTGTCCCGGTATTTAAAGTGCGTAAAATAAATAACAGAAATTAAATGACGATAAATAAAATTGCGAAAATATAAATTGTGATAATTAAATTGCAGTAAATAAAATGTAACCAGTTAGCTAGGATTAGTTAGCTAGGAACAGTTAGCGTGGATTCTTAACAATATTTCAATTAATTAATTCGTTTATTTCTAATAAATTTTATTTTGTTCAATGTTTTCTTCATTATGCCACTTGTTGGATTCTGAGAAGTCAAAATCCAAAAATATGAAATTGAATAAAAATGGTTATTCTGTGGTGAACGGATTCGTATATCGATGAATGTAAATAGGATAGTAAATGACTGTTGAATCAGATTCGAGGAATGTACAGTGTAACTTACTAATGTGAAATCTAAATATTTCTCGGGTATTACCTACCCGTTAAAAAAATTTTACAATTAATTTTTTGTGCAAAAGAATTTTATTACAGTCTTCATGAAAATATATATGTGTATATTTTCTTCAGATGTAACATAGATTTAATGAGCTAATATTAAATTAGACTCATTTGATTTACGGTTGAAACTAGAATTGAATAATCCCTAAAACTTTAGAAATTACATAACTTTTACGGAGTATTTCTTCAATGTATTTGAAATTATGAATCAATACTTCATTATTTATTGATGCATGATGTTGGTGTTCGTGGAATCCTTGTGAACTTCGCAAGGTACGAATGATGTCATCTGAAAAGTTTTGAGTACATCGATGATGAAAGTGTAAAATCAACATATATTTGAATAATACAATTGATTTATTATGAGATAGAATTCGTTGAATTTAAAACAGAGATTGTAGTTAACGATGGTTAAGTTTGCTGACAAAGGATGTAATCATAGCATATTAGTAATATGAATTAACCAAGTAGTTAAAATTCACACATGATAGCTTAGTACGGAAAGATTTATGATGGTTTCAAAATTTATATATATGTAAGATATACATATAAATTCTTCGGAGGGCTTGAGTTAATTCTTCATAACTCATTGATACAATATTCTCGTTGTTGATTCGTAATGATGTCCACGGTGATTATTGAATTGACGGAGTTTGTGATGTTTAGGTGCTGCTGATTCTGACGATGTTGACGGCACTGACTGTGCTGATGATGTTAACGGTACTGTTGATGCTGTTGTTAAAACAAGTCTAGCTTGTAAATCACGCGCCATTCTTGTCAAAATTTCTATTCTTCCTCCTATCATTTTGGTTCATTCATCTGATTTATGGTTAGGGCTAGAATAGATAATCTCTAAGACTTTAGAGATTACATAATTGCCGCAGAACATTTCTCCAATGAAGTTATGAATCAATACTTCATCGTTTGTGGTTGTTGGTATTCCTTGGTATCTACAGGGTATAAGACGTCGATGCTCGTGGGACAGATTGTGAAGTTGAGGTTTGCGATGCGGTTGTTGTTGGTGGTGGTAATGGTTATGCTGCTGGTGCTGCTGCTGGTATTTGTAACCTTTGCACCATATTCTCCAAAGCCACTACCCGAGCGCGAAGCTCGTTGACTTCTTCTATCACACCAGGGTGATTGTCGGTTCGGATAAGCGGATAAATGAAATCTAGAATTTGATGTAGTATGTAGTTGTGATGAGACACTCTGGAAATGAGAGAGAAAATGGTGTTTCGGATAGGTTCGCCGGTAAGTGCTTCAGGTTCTTCGCCAAGAGGGCAATGTGGCGGATGGAAAGGATCACCTTCTTCTTGTCTCCAATGATTGAGGAGGCTACGAACCCATCCCCAATTCATCCAAAATAGATGATGGCTGATTGGTTGATCCATTCCAGTCACACTGCTTTCGGAGCTTGAGTGAGATTCCATTTCAGAATCCCAGGGACTTGAACTAATGACGAATTCCATTTCATACGATTTGAATAAGGGATTGATTTTTGAATATTGGATGGTACTATAACTATATAGAATATCTATATATATAGAGCAAAAAGTTTCGTAGATTACGGCGGAATTTACGAGATATGTCAGGCAAAGTGAGCAGTAACGCTCATAGCAAGCAAGAAAGATGTTACAGTAATAGATACGATAAGATATGATTTAGCATATACGCTAAGATATGAATTTTGTCTATACACTATTCATGCAATCAATGCAGCAAGACGTGTCTAGACTAAGAATGATAAGCAGATAATTTTCGACACCAAATGATAAGCAAAACTTTTTGACATGAAGACCAGGTTCAAGTCCAGACTTATTAATATAACCTAACAACTACTAAGTCGAAGTCCAGACTCACTACTACGTCGTAACAACTCCTAGTTAGACACACTAATGCAAGACCTGGTTCGCTACGACCACCGCTCTGATACCAACTGAAGCGACCCGTCCTAATCCATCTGGACGAATACGTTACATTTGGTTACATTGCGAGGTACTTGACCTCTATATGATACATTTTACAAACATTGCATTCGTTTTTAAAAGACAATCTTTCATTTCATCGAAAGATGACGGCATGCATACCATTTCATAATATATCCAACTATAATTGACTTATTAATAATCTTAATGAACTCGACGACTTGAATGCAACGTCTTTTGAAACATGTCATGAATGACTCCAAGTAATATCTCTAATATGAGCAAATGCACAGCGGAAGATTTCTTTAATACTTGAGAATAAACATGCTTTAAAGTGTCAACCAAAACGTTGGTGAGTTCATTAGTTTATAATAAATAATCATTTCAGATAGTATAATAGACCACACGATTTCATTTTCATAAATATCATTCTCGTATCAGGCATTTCGCAAACTACATAGAGATAAAAATCATTCATATGGATTGAACACCTGGTAACTGATGTTAACTTAAATGCATAGAATATCCCTAAACAGAACCTCTCGTCTGTATAATAATAATCTCGAAGTACTAAAGCATTCGTACCCCGAATGGGACTTGTCAAGGTCCATAGATCTATCTTTAGGATTCGCGTCAATCAGGGGCCATTTCCCTAAATTCTTAGGTTACCAGACTTGAAGGGCGATATTCGGTTAATAAACCAACCATATAATGTAGTTTTAAGTACTTGTGTCTATTTTGTAAAACATTTATAAAATCAGCGCATGTATTCTCAGTCCCAAAAATATATAAAAAAATGGAGTAAATGAAACTCACAATACTGTATTTTGTAGTAAAAATGCATATGACGACATTAAACAATGCAGGGTTGGCCTTGGATTCACGAACCTATATCAAGTATATGTATTAACACCTCTAACTAACATGTAATAGTAATGTAATAGTAATCAAACCAGTTTGTATATATTAATTATATAATATATTACTTATTTAAAATAGTAATGTATTTAGTATTTCAAATGTTATGTATATTTATATATGTTATAGTAACTTTAGATATACTTATGATATATGTAATATTTATATCTTTACATAATTATCTTTTGTTTAAATAATATTTATAATAAAAAAATTTTAATAATACTAATACTAATAATAATAATAATAATAATATTTAAAAATAATATTAATAGTGATAATAATAATAATAATAGCTATACTAATAATATTTATAATAATAATCTTTAGTAATGATAATAATTAGGTTTAATAAACAATATGATAATAATAGTTTTGATAAAAATAACAATAATAACAATAATAATAATAATAATAATAATAATAATAATAATAATAATAATAATAATAATAATAATAATAATGATAATAATGATAGAAAACTACCTCAAAGAAGTAATCCTTAAAAAAATGCCCAAGTCCAGGTTCGAACCCGCGACGTCCCGCTAACCCGATAACTCCCCTAACCATCGCTCTATTTGTGTTTTTCTAAATTCAACTAGGATTTTTAATTCCTTTTATTTACATCATATCCATCGTCATCCTTAATCTAACATCTTAATTATCTAACATCATCATAATCATTACGCATCATTATCTTATCATGCTACGTATCATCTTTATCATAACATCGTAACATCATACGATTTACCTAATCATCACCTAAAATCATAATCATTCCATCAGTTATCATCATTTAATCTATCATCTAAACATTATCATGCTCGCATATCACATATCATCATGTATCATCTTTGTTACTCATCATCATCATCTTATATATATCACGTCATGTATATCATTATCTATCATCTATCGATTACTATAATTGACTCATCATGTAACATTACCATTCAATATCTCGGCCCAAAAGATAAATAAAACTGGAACACGGCCAACTCAGTCTAATATATATATCAAGCCCAATAAAACATCTTAATTAAACCCAACTATGATACAGCCCATGTAAACTGATTAAAGGGTTGTTTAAGTTTCGACGGCAGGAAACGGAAATAAAGCATACTCACATCCCACTATCTCATTGAATATTCCAAGTGGGTCTATCTGTTTTGGTTTTTGTGTGACTTTAAGCTGGAACAATAACAGCTGTAATATACAGCATAAATCCTAATCATTATATTCATCATTATCTTTCCTTTTCGCATGAACTGAAACAGAAAATAAATTATGCTGCAGCACAAACCGTTATATTCATACAGGAAAAGAAAACAAAAAAACTGTAGCGTGGCAGCAGTAGCTGGGTTGTTTCCAGTGTTGGTTTACGATGTATAAATAGAAGTAAAAGCATTCGCAGTAGCTAAGTTGTTCGATTTTCAGGTTGGGGTTCGAAGGAGACAAAAGAAATATGTAGGTGGGTTTTAAATGGGTTTCTGTTGCTGACTGAATCAACAACCATAATACTCAGCTGTAGCAATTTAATCACGACGGTAGTAGGTAGGTTTTATGGTCGAGTGGTTTTGTAGTTTAGGTTGAGCAATAGTAATACCGTTCAAAAGTAATACATCAATAATGGAAATTGTAGTTTCCTCATGTCTTTCGGTTGGTGATATTCACGAAACAGAATACGAAAGATTAAAAGAAATAACAATAACTAGGGTGAGGGTTTTAATGATGGAGGATGCCATGCGTGCATATGTATATATATATATCTATAGAAATGGGTCTTGTAATATATAAAGAAAATAAAGAAAGAAGGAGAAAAATGCAGCTACAAAGTTGTTTGTGGTGGTTTTATGGTGGTCGTGGGAGGTAGTCGGGAGAGGTGGTTATTTGTGGTGCAGTGAGGGTGATCGTGGTTGCTTGGTAATGGTGATGGGTTGATGATGGAGAATAACCCGGTTGTAGAACTAGGCGAGAAAGAAATATAGCCTAGTGGATTTTTAAGTGCAAAATGGGTTTTAAGTTTCTATCACCATCTGTATGTATGTATATATGTCATAGATATATAGATAGTTAGAACACGTACCAGTTGTTTAAAAGTCAATGCACTAGTTAAATATATATTAGTTAAAGAAAAAAAAACGTGCAATCATTAAATAAATAAATAAAATGTTAGCAGCCTCACTTATTGATTTTTTTGTTGACATCTACTTAATCATGGATATATATCGTGCTACGTCGATATTTAGTGGCGGGTGAAAGTGTTCGGAAAAATCCCCTACTTTTAAATTAACTATATTTATTTATTTTGGTCATTATGGTATAAAATTTGATCATAGATTATTAAATAAAAATTACATTAATTATTTACTCCCAACCCCTAAGTAAAATATAAAAAGTTTTAAAATTTAATAAGTAACTCCTAAATATATTTTTACTAAGCCTATGATTTATAAAACCCATTTTCGGATCACCATTTATTCTGAAATCACATAAGTTCCTTTTTAACTCGTTTACAATCTATCGAATGACAATTGAACGTTACCGTCATTTATTAAATAACTTCAAAATCACAAAATATATATTCTATATACTTTATATATATATATATATATATATATATATATATATATATATATATATATATATATATATATATATATATATATATATATATATATATATATATTCTTTAAATAATAATTATTATATATTATTATTATTCTTCAACATTGATTATTGATTATAACAATTATAATATATAATATTTCTTTTTATAATATACATATATGTTTATATATATATATATATATATTTAATTATATGCATATCTATATATTATAATTTAAATTAATAATATTAAATGTACTGATATTATTTTATATATTTATTTCCAACAATTAAATCATATATTATTTCAAATATTATTTCAAATAAAATTATATATATCTATTTACAAATTAATTGTTCGTGAATCGTCGGAAACAATCAAAGGTCATATGATTTCATGAAATAGTTCAAAACTTTTGAGACTTGATTTAATAGACTTTGCTTATCGTGTCAGAATCTTATAAAGATCAAGTTTAAATTTGGTCGGAAATTTCCGGGTCATCATAATCTTGTGGTCTATTATTACAATTTGATAAATATATAGGTTAAACCTATAACTCACCAACATTTTCGTTGACGTTTAAAGCATGTTTATTCTCAGGTGATTATTAAGAGCTTCCGCTGTTGCATGCTAATATGTGGACAAGATTTGGTGTCAAATTGCTTGTATAATATTGTTTAAAACTGCATTCGAGATTTATTTTGTTGTAACATATTAATATTGTAAACCAATATGTATTGGTAGTGTGTAAGTGTGATATTTTTAGATTATCATTTCTGGATAATGTAGGTGGTGTCTTTTTAACCTTGTCGATAAAATAAAGGTTATGGTTTGTTTTAAAAACGAATGCAGTCTTTGAAAAATATCTCATATAGAGGTCAAAACCTCGCAACGAAATCAATTAATATGGAACGTTTATAATCGATATGAACGGGACATTTCAGAAAACAACCATGTTTGAATAATAATAATATAATAACTATAATTATAATTATAATAAATATTCATAGAGTTTGTTTAAAAATTGAGTATTTATATTTTTAATAATAATTATTATTAGTAATAACAAATGCCTCTTGATAAATTTTTAAAAATAAAATAAAATTATTATATGAAGGTTGTACAATATGCTTCAAAGTTTGTACACGTGTTTATGAGGTGATTTGTAAAAGATTGTACAATTTGTTTTAAAGTTTATACATATGATCATGTGAATGTTTTATCATAAAGTTGTACATAATGCTTCAAATATTGTACATATGCCCTAAGGCCCTAAGGGTGTTTTACCATAAAGTTGTACATAATGTTTCAAATATTGTATTGGTCATGAGGTGTTTTATAATAAGGTTTTACATAATGTTACATATATTATAAAATTAAAATGTTAATATTTTTACTAAATACAATTAATTATTAATTATTTTAATAACATAATCATGAGAACTGAGAATTTTTTTCTTTATTTTTGAATTTTTTTAAGCTTAGATAAATCTTATTTATGAGATCATTAAGTAGATTAAATTTAATTGTAAAAATAATTCTATTTATGACATCACTTACATGCTCTCACAATATTATTTTTTTGATTTTTTTAAGAAGTAAAAATGGTAATTATTGCATCATAATTTTAGGATTGATTATTGGGTTGTTTTTTTAGGGTTTTATAAAAGAGGTTGAAGTCGGATGTGTTTATTTATGACAGATCAATTGGTTACAAACAGTTATTATACTTCGTATCTGCTACAAATTTCGCATTTTCTCTTTTCTATACTTCATCTTACAGATGAAAAAGAAGGCGTCTTTAAGGTTTTAATACAAAGAAACCCTAATTTGAAACATTAATAGAAGATACATAGTTAAATAGTTAATATAATTTTTTTAATTGCAAAATAAATACAATTATGACATCATTTATGGTGCTTAGATTTTTTTCTTTTTTATTTTAATTTTTTTAATAAAGGAAATTGCTTTTTATGATATCATCATTTTAGCATTATAATAGAATCTATTAGTGAAATGATCCGTGAAATCACGAATTTCTTTAAACAAAACAGTTTAATAATAATATCATAATATAATATTACATATTAAATAATATTACTGATATTACATTTTCAATGGATGTATTAAATGGATGGTTTAATGAAACATTACTAACTACTTACAATGAGCTAGATTTCGCAAACCTGCATTTTTGGAACTTATGTTAGCATAATAAATAAGATAATGCAAATATACAAAAGAAGTAAAAATTAACAACTTATGGTCAAAATATACCTTATAAACTTTTTAATCTTCCTGAACGATTTCATTCGTTATTTTCATCTTTGCATCATCCACTGTTCTTCATATTCTGTTTGAAAACCCTGATAATTTTCAAAAGCAAAAAAGCAAAGATAAGCACAAAACTAAGGGTGTAAATCAGTAACAATTCATAGACGTACTGCAACATCAAAATAAATTCACAATCAGTCATTACAGATTTAAACTTAATCTAAAAATTAAAACAAACAATAATCAAAATATAAGTAAAAGAATGCAAGGTTAGACATACCTTAGACCAAAACACAAAAATCTTGAAACTTTATGCCGGTCCGCAATTAAAAACTGACACTTGCTTGAAAGTTAGGTATATACCTTGAATAAGATACCTCTAATAAAATCAAGTAAAAAAACCCTAAAACCAAATCAAAAGATGATACCTATAATCAAGGTTGCAAAAGAAGTGAGACGGGGTCGAGACGGTCGGGTCCTAAAAAAGTCGAGACGGGGGTCGAGACGGACGTTGACCAACGTTGACTTTTTAAATATATAAGTATATAAATGTATATACGTGTACATATTTTAAAGCTAAAAACTTTAATTGACTAATTTGTAGTCATAACTTCTATCACCGTTAATATAATACATAAAATTTAAACTATAAAACGACAAATTTGACTGATTTTACTGACTTTCTGGCTTTTCTGAATTTTGAGAGACTTTGACATGATTTTTTCAACTTTGACCCGAATTTTGACCGTTGACTGTCATATTAGACGGTTTTCTTCGAGACGGGACGGACTAGTCACCAAACTGCCGCAACGGGCGTCGAGACGGGGTGTTTTGCAACAGTGCCTATAATTGAAAATCAAGAAATACAAAATCCAAGTTAAGATTAAAATGTACAGTCCTAATTACCTGTTGAATTTGAAAACAATATCGATATCGATTTACCTTGAATTTTAATTTTAAGTGTTAAAGGAAAAGATAGCAGGATCGAAAACAGCAGTAGTAGCAGAAACGACAACGACGACGGTGGTCACAACAGCGGCAACAGTGGTGGTTGATGGTGGTTGATGAAGGATGAAGATGGGAAGATGGGTCGTAGTGGTTTTTTGATTTTGGAAATTTTTAGGAAGAAAGGATTTTGAAGCTAAATGGGAGAAACCCTAGAAGAAGTTGTGAGTCTCAAAAAAATTGGTCTGTATTTTAATTAATCACGCGTGATTTTTTTTTTTATTATTATTTTCTTTATTGTAAATAAATAACAATGTTTAAATTTAATTGTAAAATACATATGTTTATGACATTACTTAGAGACCCTCATAATTTTTCTTTTTCTTTTTTGATTTTTTTTAATGAAGAAAAAAGTTTATTTATGATCTCATTATTTTAAGATTTTAATAGAAATAGATAGATATATAGATAGATAGATATAGATAGTAATTGGAAGGTGATCCTCACACACTATTTTTTATCCATACATACTTGTTTTACATAAATTGATAAGTTTGCCCTTACTTTTAACATAAAGACAAAAATGATAATGTTGACTAATATAAGGGTAGGATTGGAATTTCACGTAAAATAGTGTATATGTATCAAAAATTGGTGTGTGAGAATCACCTCTCATACTAATTAGTAATTAGTAAATTAAGTAATAAATAAATCAAAAACTTCCCAAGAAAGGTACCAAACAACTTTTTTCATTAAAATATTTATAAAAATTTCCATATAAATTGTTGACTGATTTTGGTTTCGCATAGTTTAAGAAAACTGAAAGAAAAAGCCTCATCTCACGGGATCCAAAGCATTCAAAGAATCACTTTCATTTACCATAAAAAAATCCCCTTTTTTCCGATCAATAGACGTTGGATCCAAAATCTAATTCGCCGGCGACCGCTATGTGGCCCGTCGCCCGATCGTCTTCCGCCGCCGCTTCTCTCACTGCCTTCTTCATTGCGTCAATCTACCTCATCACGTCGCCGGTGTTTGCTTCCGAGTATGATCACAAGGTTAAGTAACAACGAAACCCTATTTACTTCAATAGTGTAGATCTTTGATTTTGAATGCTGGTATGTTTATAATTTTACTGTTAGATATTTGCACAGTATTTAATTAAATCTAGAGAATTGAGGTTTATATGGTATTAGGGTTTAGATCTCGTTAGTTTTTTTGTGTTACAAGTTTCTGTTCCTGACATTTTGTTTCTGTAGCAGCCCCATGCTTTTATTTATGTACCTCGGGCAATCATGGTGCAAAAAGGTGCTTAAAAGCTGTTATTCACATTTCAATTTTGTTGATTTAGTGATAATGAGCTGAAAGAAAGATTATATATTGCATAATTCAACTGAACATAGTTGTTATGGTTTCAAGGTTTGGTTTTTATAACCCTGACTTGTACTCTAGTACTTATCAGTTAACATAAGTGATCAATACTAAATATATCTGAAATTATACCTCTTTTTTGCAAATGGTAGATATCTGAAAATCGATGGGTATCATTAGTTTATTTTATGCCGGTCTGGGCAACCACGCCTTGGCGCATGCGACTAGTTTAAATGGAAGTTACGTTGGAAGCTGCTCTCTGATATTTGAAGGGGCTTAGATGATCTAAACAGATTGAAGTCACTGGCTTTTGACTTGTTTCGGTCCTCTTTTTATCAGACGATTCTTGTTCTTGATCAAAATTGTCTTTTTAGGTTGATTTTCTCGGTCCTGTTATGGTGACAATGGTGTGATTGTATGGACCACAATCTACTGCATCAGGCAATAACGAATATTATTGTTTATTGTTTTGGTCTTGATCCCCAAGTTTTCTGCTTTCTGTGTTGACCCTCTATTCTTCGTTTTATGGAGTATGTCTGTTTTATTGAAGTTGGTAATAACTAGTTTTTTTTTTTTTTTTTTTCAACTCGAGTAGTGCATAGGTTCCATGCAAATTCATATTTGCTCCAATATTTGGAGAATTAGAAACTAAAAATTTGAAAAAAACAAATAATAGTTATGGGTGTAAATACATTACATCTATGTTGGTAGGGCTCTAATGTGTTAGCTCTTATTATGTAGGGCTTCATATTATAAATTTTGTTAATATGACATATTATCGTTTATAAATTTTCGTTTTCAGATTCTGAATGAACCTTTTTAATGACCTACTTGCCCTTTAATTGACATCTTTATTGTTTTGTTTTGCAGTACCAACCAGACGACCCAATTAACCTTTGGGTGAATAAAGTCGGGCCTTACAATAATCCACAAGAAACGTACAACTATTACAGCCTTCCATTTTGTCGTCAACCTGGTAACCCTGGTCATAAGTGGGGTGGCCTAGGTGAAGTATTAGGAGGAAATGAGCTTATTGACAGTCAATTTGACATCAAATATGAAAGTATGTTGATCTATGATCTTCCAGAGTTTTAGCACATCATGTCAAATGATACCTAACATGTTTGCATTTGCAGGAAATGTGGATAAAACAAGAATCTGTGAGCTTAAACTCGATGAAGCAAAGGTTAAGCAGTTTAAGGAGGCTATTGAGAATAACTACTGGTTTGAATTTTTCATGGGTATGCCTTATATTTGCTTCTGTGTTCGTATAACCAACTTTTGCTGTTTCTATTTTGTCATGATAATTAATGCGAAAATGGTCTGTTTACATAATGCTGAAATTAAAAAATTTAATTTATTTCACAATTGCTGGCTTCTAATATTGTTTTCCTTTGTTTTTACCATGCTTGGAACACAAACTCAGATGATTTGCCAATGTGGGGTATGTATCTACCGAACATTTCTTTCGTAACATTTCTTGACAATGTTCTACTATTTAGTAATATTGTTCATTATTTTGCTTCTTGTTCTAATAGGTTTTGTTGGAGAGTTGAATCCTGATAAGAACAGCGATAAGAAGCATCTGATATTCACACATAAAAATATTACCATACAATACAAGAAGGATCAGGTCTGTATATGAACTTGTATTCTTCGTAACTGGATCTTATAAATATGACCACCTAGTTCTTATACTATGCTGTCTTCTTATTACAGATCATTCATGTTAATCTTACTCAAGAAAACCCAAAGCCGCTAGAAGCTGGGAAAACACTAGATATGACTTACTCAGTCAAGTGGAGCGAAACTAATATCACATTTGCTCGCCGTTTTGATGTGTACTTGGATTACCATTTCTTTGAGCATCAGGTAAAGGCTGTTCACTTTCTCTTTTTTTTAAAGTTTATGTTGAGTTTTCATTCCAGATTTTTCTTGTATCACATCTGTTTCACGGGTTTGTTTTAGTCCGAGGAGATAAATTTGTCCTAGTATGAATTCGTTCCATTAGTTTAGTTTGTATTTTATTTTGAAGTGGTCAAGTAAGAAAGTCAGCTAGAAGGGGAATGGGTCAAAAGGCAAATGTCAACTTTTCAATGAATAGAAGTATTAACACACTAAATTATTTTATTTAAAGACTTAGATTATTATAGTAACAATATTGCATATCTGTTGATGATAATATGCTGAATAGGTTTTTTGTGTATATGATACGTTGATGTTTGTGGGGCAACTCAAAGCGTTTTAAGCCACTCGTCCGGACTGTACATCATAACTTTATAACCAGGTTCAAGATCGTTTTGGATTACATTCACGAGGTTATATATGTTTGTTGCATCATGCAGATTCATTGGTTCTCCATTTTCAACTCATTCATGATGGTTATCTTCCTCACTGGTTTGGTTTCTATGATTCTGATGCGGACTTTGAGAAATGACTATGCCAAGTATGCTCGTGAAGATGATGATTTGGAAAGTCTGGTAATGTCTCTACAAGTTCATGAATTTCATTAATTTTTGCAATTTGGTTGCCAGTTATTGAAATGTTTGGTTTTCAGGAGAGAGATGTAAGTGAAGAATCTGGTTGGAAGCTTGTTCATGGTGATGTTTTCCGACCACCACGCAATTTGGTTTTGTTGTCGGCTGTTGTTGGAACGGGTGCCCAGTTAGCGCTGCTGATTCTTCTCGTCATCTTGTTTGCAATTGTTGCAACGTTGTACATTGGGTATGTTATAGTAGGTTGTAGTCATGTAGAGAATGCGAGTCAATTAGGTTGTTCTCTATTATCTATAGCATTTAATGAACTATCTAACGAGTGTGTTTAAACTTTGAAGAATGATGTTACTGGCATATTTTAACCATCACATATTAAGAAAAATGGAAAAATTATCTTTAAAGGTGAAGAAAACCAGTGGGTCAGATGGGTCGGCTTATGGTATTCGGTCAAGATGAGTTTGGAATGGGTCGAAACACCTTTTATTCTATTTTCCAAGTAGTGTGTCAAAATGTTTAGAGAGATCATATATTTTTTATTGCTAAATTACTAGTAATTTTTTAAATGTGATGTCTATGAGTTTTTATGTGATTATGTACCAAGGTTGCAAAAGACGTGAGACGGGGTCGAGACGGTCGGGTCCTAAAAAGGTCTAGACGTTCGAGACGGGGTCGAGACGGGAGTCTAGACGGACGTTGACCAAAGTTGACTTTTAAATATATAAGTATATAAATGTATATATGTGTACATATTTTAAAGCCAAAAACTTTAATTGACTAATTTGTACTCATAATTGCTATCACTGTTAATATAATAATGAAAATTCAAACTAAAATACGACAAATTTGACCGATTTTACCAACTTTCTGGCTTTTTTGAATTTTGAGAGACTTTGACATGATTTTTTTTCAACTTTGACCTGAATTTTGACCGTTGACTGTCATATTAGACGGTTTTATTCGAGATGGGACGGGCTAGTCACCAAAACGTCGCAACGGGCGTCGAGACGGCTCGAGACGGGGTGTTTTGCAACAGTGTTATGTACACTTCATAGACTTTTAAACCATTGTCCTGTTTAATTGATTTGACTCGTTCCTTTTAATTTAGTCTTTGTAACTAACATATTAGATATAATATATAACCAGTGGGCCCTCTTACCTCCATCTTTATTTTTAAAATTCCATAACTGTAATTGTTCCTTCAATTTTTCAGGCGAGGAGCAATCGTCACCACGTTCATTGTTTGTTACGCCCTCACGTCTTTTGTCTCTGGATATGTAAGTGGTGGCATGCATTCGCGTAGTGGTGGTAAGGACCATACTTAATTCCCCGTATCTTACCTATAAAGTTTCTCCTATCATCTGAGAATCATCTGTTTTATTTATTACAGGGAAGCATTGGATTAAGTCGATGATCCTGACTGCATCTCTTTTCCCATTTTTGTGCTTTGGAACTGGCTTCATTTTGAACACTATCGCTATATTTTACGGGTCTCTTGCAGCAATTCCATTTGGGACAATGGTGGTTGTTTTTGTTATTTGGGCTTTCATCTCTTTCCCTCTCGCTCTTCTCGGTACCATTGTTGGAAGGAACTGGAGCGGTGCTCCAAATAACCCGTGCCGTGTGAAGACGATTCCTCGCCCTATTCCCGAGAAAAAGTGGTATCTCACTCCATTCGTCGTCTCAATAATGGGAGGACTGCTACCTTTCGGTAGTATTTTCATCGAGATGTACTTTGTCTTCACATCCTTCTGGAATTACAAGGTATCATATTATTGGTTTTTAAAGTTATTTGGACATGTTTGAAATTGTGGTTTAATTGCTATAATGTCACTCTTATCCCTGTTTATGTATGCATACCGATCCGTCGGCTTCGGTAATGAACTTAGAGGTAAAGTGCCGAAGCTATATTGAGTATTTGTTCCTTTAAATGGCAGGTGTATTACGTTTATGGCTTTATGCTACTCGTTTTCATCATTCTTGTTATTGTAACGGTGTGTGTGACAATCGTGGGGACATATTTCTTGCTAAATGCCGAGAATTACCACTGGCAATGGACTTCGTTCTTCTCTGCAGCCTCTACAGCTATCCATGTCTACTTGTATTCGATATATTACTACTCTGTGAAGACTAAGATGTCTGGCTTCTTCCAAACCGGCTTCTACTTCGGATACACGGCTATGTTTTGTCTTGCGTTAGGAATCCTCTGCGGTGAGTTCCACTACAAAATTTCATTTCTTTATCTTTTTACTATAAGCATGATTATATAGTGATTAGGAAGGTTATAGTTTTTTTAATGCTTGAATTCACTATCAAAATTTACTTATTTTTTTTCTAACTGCATTATCAGGAGCGGTTGGCTATCTGGGTTCAAATCTGTTTGTAAGACGGATTTATCGAAATATCAAGTGTGATTAAGTCTGTTAATGGAAGAACAGTACCCCACAGTGGCCTCCCCGGTTTTGTAGTTTATTTTGTCAATAGCACATGAAGACTTGCAACAAATCTTAATGGGGGTTTGGCGACTGGTTATTATACGTAGCTTTTGCGGAATGGGTTTTTCTTTTTATCTATGAAAGGCAGGTACGCGTGTAGAAGAGAAGTAGAGAAATGCAGATATTGTTTTTTTCTTTAAGATGAAAAGTGGGGGTGGGGGTTTTATTGTGGAGTTTAAAGACACTTTGTTAAGGTAGCAAGATCTTTAGGAACAACTTGTTGTATACATGTCTTATTGTATTCTTATTCATTAAACATTTCAAAAAAAGTGAACACTTGGTTATACTTGGGTAGAACCTGAAACGGGCCAGGTCATGTTGGGTTAACTATCATTTAAGAGTTACGGAGTACGTTATTATAATAGTATACTTTTGAATTTTATTTTCTGAGTATAAATGTAAGTCACGTAGACTTGTTTATGCGTAAATCTGTCAAGATTACCTTAGCCATCTCTGTTTATGCTCCGATGTTCAAGGGGAGAATTGATGCCTAAAGCTCAATTTGTTTGTGGCAAAAAGGTTGAATAACCGCCAACCCCGACCGGCTGCCAATCGGCTGCCAATTCCATAATGTCCAGTTAGCGGTTGTCCCCTAACCTCTACTTATTTCTGGGAAAATGCCCAGTTTTTGAGCCAAAAGTTATATTATACAGAAACCGCCAGATCAATACCATTTCCGGCTTTGTACTTTTAGGCAAGGTTGAAAAAGACGTGAGACGGGGCCGAAACGTTAGCGACCTCAAAACGTCGCAACGGAAAAAACGGGGTCGAAACGGATGTTGACTAACGTTGACACATATATTATATTATATATATATATATATATATATATATATATATATATATATATATATATATATATATATATATATATAGTTGACCATTTTTTTCCAACATGCCACTTAAGAACCTGTTCATGTTTGTATTTTTTTTTTTGCTTGAAAAGACAAGTATATGCATATAGATGGCAATATGATGTCCGAATGCTCCGTCAGTAAATTGGTAAAAATGCTTTAAAATTCAACAAACTCATAATAATGTGAACTATAAAGTATAATAATGTACATATGTGATCTCAATTTTACTCTTCGTTTCAGCACATTTTCTCTTACTAAAAGTGATCCACAAGGGTATACATGGTATTGTATAACTCGACTTACTTCAGTTATACTAATGGTGTTTTTGTGACTTTGTCAATTTACAAAGATATATGAATCCTATATTTTCTTACCCTGACAGTAAATATAATTTTTTTACACAAGATCTTTACACTTAAGTATCAGTATCCTTGCGAAATGAAAGGCCACAATCTATATAAAAAGTGCACCCCGTATTCACAATTAAGATTAATCTTTACAAAAACCTAAATAAATAAAAAAACAAAATTTGGTTTAAACTAGACCAGTGGTTACATAACATGATAAAACACACCACAAAGATCTGACACGTGGCAAACAACTCATCTTAAAAACACACTATTTCCACAAGCCATCACACCCTATCCTCATTCACACCACACTTCAACTTCAACTCTCTTCCATCTTTTTCTCCCAACACCATCACAATGGCAGCAGCAACCGCTACTCTCACCGGAACTTTGGCCAGCACCACCTTCCTCCGTCGCCAACAACCCATCATCCTCACCAACAAAACATCTGCCCTTTTCGGTCTCAAATCCAACTCAGGCAACCGTGGTGCTGTCACCATGATGGCCACCTACAAAGTCACCGTCATCACCCCAGAAGGAAAGACAGAATTTGACTGCCCTGATGACGTCTACATTCTTGACCATGCATGTGAGGAAGTTGGTATTGACTTGCCCTACTCATGCAGGGCTGGTTCTTGTTCTTCATGTGCCGGAAAAGTTGTCTCCGGCACCCTTGATCAGTCGGACGGCAGCTACCTTGATGATGACCAAATTGCAGCGGGGTGGGTCCTCACTTGTGTGGCTTATCCCACTAGTGATGTTGTTATTGAGACCCACAAAGAAGAAGAGCTAACTGCTTAATTTTATTGTTTTGTGAAAGTTAGCAATAAATTTTATGTGGTGGTTGTTTGTTTGTATCACGATGTAATGTACTAAACCTTAATTATATTTTCATTATTTTTATATTTAATTTTACTAATATGCTCCTATACTTTGAAATTTGCATATTGTCAATGTCGTCATATATATGTTATTGTTGTACTATATTATATGTGCGTTGTATGTGTTTTGTATTGTCTAATATTTGATGAATATTTCTATCCCTTGATTTGGTTGTATTGGTGTATAGTGTATACTATGCCAAAAAATTTAGTTTTCACAATGGAACTTTAACTAATTCCTAGTTAATTAATTAGACAAGTCTCTTTTTTCATTGCTTCTATTGTCACATAAGCATCAACCTCTTTTACTAATCTGTCATTGACACATAACTAAACACTACTACCTATCGTTAGTAAACAATACCCAAAAAAATACTGATACAGACTAGCAAAAAGTTTGACTGAGAGAGAGAGGTTCGTGAATCTGATAACGAATGGTGTTTGGCGGCCACCCTTCACGCACACAAGCCTATGGTGTCAAATTTTTGATGGCCAAACATTCTATTTCAGGGAGGGAGTAAAGCTCCCATAGCTGGGAGTGTTGTGATTAGGGGTGTGCATTAAACGGTTTCGACCACGAAACCAACCGAACCAAATTGATTTGGTTAAAGTGGGTTGGCTTATTTGGTTTTGGTTTGGTTTTCTGGTTTCACCCGAAAATATTAATGGTTTTCGGTTTGGATTTGGTTTGTAAAATAATCATTTGGTTTCAAACCGAAAAACCGAAATATACTACTACTATTTATTTATGGTATATATATTGAATATTAAATATATTAGATATTTAATTTTTTTTTTATCTATATTGATATGGTGTAAAATTGAAACCATGTACTTAATGTTTATCCATTACTCCATACTGTGAATTTATTGTACCTGGAAACTTAGTTGCTAATGCTTTCGTTTTTATTTCTATGCTACTAAATTTTTGTACGGTTCGTTGATATAATTTAGATTGTAAATATAGGTTATAGTGCATGCTTGACATTAAATATTGTATAAATTGTATACTTATAGTTTAATCAATAAAATATGTTTGCTTTTCTTAAAAAAAAAAAAAAAAAAAACTACACACTTTTTTTATCAGTGAGTTTAATTTGGTTTAACCGAAACCAAACTATGTAAACCGATTTCTTATTTGGTTGGATTGTTTGGTTTAGTCAAATTTGGTTTGGTTATTGGTTCTCAAAAATATTCTCGAAAATCGAATAAACCAAACCGAATAAACTACATAAACCATAGACCAACCGAATGAACACCCCTAGTTGTGATACATATTTTTAGTTTAACATAATGTTGTAATATATGTCTAAGGATACATTTATCAATGCTTATCATTTTTCAAACAAGTTCAACAACTTAACTGATGCTTTAATGTTTGAACATTTTTGCGACATAGAATTATGTTGAAGTACTTCGAAATGAGTTTGGTGTTGGCTGAAGAGCATGACTCTTCGGTTTTGGAGAGTATATCATGTAGACTTTGAAACGAACCTATGAAAAACTAGTATACCGTGAACCTCTTCAGAAGGGAGCTTCCTCTTTTGACCAACCTCCGACGTGAGAATAAGTAATACGATTCCGTATAAGAACAAGTAAAATAAAGTGTAGTTAATGAGTATTGAATGTCAAACTCGAAGGTAATTGTGTTGGTAGTTGTGTAGTATTTATAGCATCTTGGAGTGTGTCCTTGATCTGATTTTGGTTATTTGTTTGGACTAGTTTTATTAGCGCTCCACCATTGAGTTTGCTCATGATGTGCCATTTGACAATATTATTATGTTTTAGGCCAACATAGGTTGGGTAAAACGAGCAACTTATTCTTTCATTCCAAAACATGCCCTTTGTTTTTTGCTATTGTTCTATGTTTCTCCGACCATGTTTCATTCGGCTTCATTCTTGGCCGAAGGATATTTGATAGGGTTGTTATCAAACATTTATATATAACACAATTTGAGCATGTTTACTTTCGATTTAATGATCTGTATTTGTGCAGCTTTTGCTTCATTAATTAAAATTGTTGTTTATTTGTCACTTAATCTATCATTTAATCAGAAAAATGATTATCTTGTAGAAGACATTGAATCAGAGATCATTTTTCCAAACAGAGACATATGCAAACAACACTTAATACCAAATAAAAGTAAAAAGTCCCTTTGTTAAGCGGTGCAAGTTAAAAAAGTTTAAACTCCAGGTAATATAAGAGCTGCACATGAATGTTTCAAGGACCATAAGTAATTATTCGTCAATTACCGTATACTCGGCTACTCGCATAGTTGCATGTAAGACCCAAATATTTATTGTACATAATGTATTTATGGTGTACGATGCGTGTATGAAGTGTACGCGTTGCTTGCTCGAACGTCGAAGGAAACTGGACATTGTCCGAAGTGACAAGGTGTGTACGTATCTTTTCAACCCCAAATAAAGTTTGAGTTGATGTTTCAAAGCCTTACCATTGGATAGAATATCTTATTACGTTTCCAACGATATTTGATTCATCGAAAACGGAGTTACGGTCGAAAAGTTATGGCCAAAACAAGTTGCTGAAACCTGTTTTGGGCTCGACCACAATTTCCAGTTATTTGGAGCAGCGCTCCACCTTCTGGCGCGGCGCGCCGATTGCTGCAGAGGCAATTTTCAGCCTTTTTAAAAGGTTTAAATGAGGGGTACTTTGGTCTTTTCAATTAGGGTCGGTTTGGGGTCATCAAGACTGACCTAGAACTCCTTTGGAGCTCATTTCTCACCCACACAAACACTCTCTTCAAACCCTAGTGAGAGAAACCCACTTTTAGTGAGAGAGAGCTTGATTTGGAGAAGAAGGAGTTGGATTCTCACCAAAGCTCGGGTTTTAAAGTTGTTCTACTCGTCAACGGCATCGTTTTGGTGGTATTGGTACATTCCATCGGTGTGTTGCGGATTATTCGGTGGCATTTCTTCAAGGCGACAAGGTGAGTGGAATATTTATACATGTATGTATGTGGTTTATTTACTCGTACGCGATGTGGGCCTTTGGTGCCACATCGTGAGTAGTGGGCGTTATGTCACAAGACGGTGACATATTTGTTGGTATGATGGGATGGGAACTACAAGTCGGTAGTGTCTCGACAGGTTATTCACAAGTCGGTGATACCTCATAGTGGTTCACGGGGCTGTGACCCTTAGTAGTTGGTTGATGTCTCACAAGTCGGTGATACCCTTGGGTGATTCACAAGTCGGTGACACCCTATAGTGTTCACAAGTCGGTGACACTTAGTGGCGCTTCACAAGTCGGTGATGTCACCTGGCGTTCACAAGTCGGTGACCCATATGTATTGATGGGGGTTCACAAGTCGGTGATACCCTTGGGTGATTCACAAGTCGGTGACACCCTATAGTGTTCACAAGTCGGTGACACTTAGTGGAGCTTCACAAGTCGGTGATGTCACATGGCGTTCACAAGTCGGTGACCCATAGATATTGGAGGGTAGTTCACAAGTCGGTGACACCCTTTGATGAGTCACAAGTCGGTGACAACATACGAGTGAGACTCGACGTTATTGGTCGTCTACAAGTCGGTAGTGCCATAGCGAGGAACGGTTTGTTATATTTATGCATTATTGTGATTTAGTATATTATTGTGGCGATTTATATACTAACGTTGTTGCTAGTCGTATGTTTGGTGTTGCTAGCTCGTTTATGCATTTTGTTTGCATGGTATTGTAAGTGGATGCGTGTAGGTAAATTACTTATGTATATGTATAAGTATTGCATTCACTAAGCGTTAGCTTACCCTCTCGTTGTTGACTTTTTTATAGATTGCATGGATGCGGAGGCTCGGGTAAGCGGGGACTAGTGGACTTGCGTAGTTGCTTTAGAAGGCTTGCTTTTGGATTGATTAGGATTGGGTAGCGTATCCCCAATCGCCATGCTCGGCCTTTATTTTGTATTACAAATCATGTGGTTGAAAACTTGTATTTTCGTACGAAAGTCGTAAAACGGCCGATGTGGGCCCGGTCTTCGTAAGACTGATTTTATTAATGGAACATGTTAGTTCTACATATATTAATGTATGGTTAAAAGCGTTTTGTCTAAATACGTCGGGAAGTGGTCAAACATTTTCGCGTTTAAAGACTTTCCGGACAGGCCACGTTGGCGCGCCGCGCGGCCATATGGCGCGCCGCGCCATATGCTGTTCCAGCAAAAAAAAAAATTATTTCGCGTTATTGGTTGGTTAACGGGTTGGGTTGTTACAAGTGGTATCAGAGCATGGTCTAAGGGATTTAGGTGACTTGAGATAGGTGCCTAGACTTAGACTTTTGTATGTGCTAAATTTGTTGCGGGACTTGTAGGATTACGGGTCGGAATGGGTTTAGTTAGTGCCTTGTTTATAGGTTGACTAACATTTATATTAGTAATTCGGATATTATTAATATGCTATTGTGCTGTGATAATGATTCTTGTGTTATGTTTTGTTTGTGTTTGCGGTTGCCTATATCATCAAGAGAGGCGGTCGTTGTACTAACGAGTCGATACGACGTGTATGCGTAATAAGGACTTGCAAACCTTATTACGGGTGCAAATCGTGTCTAGCAAGTGATGTACGACGAGTGTTTAGCAAGATGGGGTGGTATTGTGTGTGTGCTTTATACGTTCGTGATCTAATCGCTTTGCATTCCTTAGAATGGCGATGGGAAATGGGATCGAGACGAACGACGTTGAGTTTAATGCTAGAGTTACACGTATGTTAGGCGATTGTAGTAGTATTCGGATGTTAGAGCGTGTTCGCTTTCGTGTTGAAGTTGATGATCCATTAGGTTCGTCGGGTGGATGAAACCCCTGAGATCAAGTGTTTGATCTAGATGAATGTTGGTAATGGAGTCTACGGGACGCAACGTTAGGTGCCTCTTTCATACCTACTAGCGTGGTATTCGACTCCGATGGTGTTGCGGCTACATTGTACTTAGGGTACCGGATAGAAACCCTTAGGTACATGAGTGACTAGGTGGAAATTTGACAAACTATAGCAATTGGATTATTGCAAGTGTAAGGTTTGTGTAAATTGTGGTAGACTCTTCGTTCAAAGAGTTTAAGGATAGGTTAAATTCCTTCGTATGCTCAAGGTTGGAGCAAGATTATGGTAACGTGCGTATTAAGAGATGCAAGACGGGTGAACCTCGTCTCTCTCATAGGAGTTACGGTAATGCGATTTGGCGCATTAGTTGTTAGGTTAGTGGTCATTCCATGGGATGCTATTATTTCGACGATGTGTTTACGGAACGGAGTTCTAGGTGGGGGAGTTTATACTCTCGCACGAAGGTATTCTAGTGTGATGTAGTGACTAGCTAGGTCGAGTTAGTCCATTGCAGTTTGACTAACCGAGTCGGGTTAATCAATTAGATGTTAGGTGTTGACCGAGGCGGGTTAACCAAGTGAGTTTGACTAACCGGGTCGGGTTAATCAATTAGATGTTAGGTGTTGACCGAGGCGGGTTAACCAAGTGAGTTTGACTAACCGGGTCGGGTTAATCAATTAGATGTTAGGTGTTGACCGAGTCGGGTTAACCAAGTGAGTTTGACTAACCGGGTCGGGTTAATCAATTAGATGTTAGGTGTTGACCGAGTCGGGTTAACCAAGTGAGTTTGACTAACCGGGTCGGGTTAATCAATTAGATGTTAGGTGTTGACCGAGGCGGGTTAACCAAGTGAGTTTGACTAACCGGGTCGGGTTAATCAATTAGATGTTAGGTGTTGACCGAGTCGGGTTAACCAAGTGAGTTTGACTAACCGGGTCGGGTTAATCAATTAGATGTTAGGTGTTGACCGAGTCGGGTTAACCAAGTGAGTTTGACTAACCGGGTCGGGTTAATCAATTAGATGTTAGGTGTTGACCGAGGCGGGTTAACCAAGTGAGTTTGACTAACCGGGTCGGGTTAATCAATTAGATGTTAGGTGTTGACCGAGGCGGGTTAACCAAGTGAGTTTGACTAACCGGGTCGGGTTAATCAATTAGATGTTAGGTGTTGACCGAGGCGGGTTAACCAAGCGAGTTTGACTAACCAAGTCGGGTTAATCAATTAGATGATAGGCATTGACCGAGTTGGGTTGACCTAAGGTATTTGACTAACCGAGTCGGGTTAATCAATTTGATGTTAGGTATTGACCGAATGCGTTTGACTAACCAAGTTGGGTTAATCATTTGTCGTTAGAGGTTTGACCAAGTCGGGTTGACCAAGTAAGTTTGACTTAACCAAGTCGGGTTAATCAATTAGGTGATAGGTGTTAATCGAGGCGGGTTGACCAAGTGTGTTTGACTAATGAGTTCGGGTTAATTGTTTTGGTGTGGAGGCTTAACCAAGTCGGGTGTAACCATGAGGTGATTAGAGGGTTACTTGTATTGTTCTCCATAATGGTTAGCGTAGAAATGGTATGCCGTTCGAGAGGCGTTTACGTTGACCAAGTATGTGTGCAAGAAGAGTCACGGATGTTGACTATCTTTGATGTGTGTAGTTTTCGGCCAGTCTTCATGATTGTTGGATGTGTGATCTATTGGTGGTTTTATACGTCGAGAGTGGGATCGTGAGGACCATGTTGTGTGATTAGTGATTGCGATAGCCGTGTTTCGCTCACGTGTTGTTACGGGTGTGACAATAGTCGATTTTGGACACCTTAGGATTAGCGTTTCCATAGTCATTTTGGGCACTTCTGGTTTTAGTCGTTGCTTATGATGTTAGGATAGTGGCGTATTGGTTGTATTGCGCACTACAAAGGATGTTTAGTGGTAAGTGTAATTCGTAAGGATTTTTGTGGTTCGATCTTCAACGTTCGGATAGTTGACTTTAGGTTGAGACTTTGTCACTTTTAGCGTTGTCCTTGGTAAAGGTACGCTAAGGAATTGATATCTCGGTACGAAAATGGTTGAGTTTTTCCTGATATGGGGAAAAGAGCAGGTTTTAGTGCTCGGATGGTGGTTTTGTTAAATCATGGGTGACGATTTAGTTGTTAAAGGCGATTCATTGGGAAGGATTGCCTAAGAAAGTTCGGATTGGAACTTAGGATTGAGGGTCGTTGAGTAGTTCCGGATTGGTTAAGTGGAGAAGATCACGAGGACGTGATCGAGTTTAAGTGGGGGAGAGTTGTAAGACCCAAATATTTATTGTACATAATGTATTTATGGTGTACGATGCGTGTATGAAGTGTACGCGTTGCTTGCTCGAACGTCGAAGGAAACTGGACGTTGTCCGAAGTGACAAGGTGTGTACGTATCTTTTCAACCCCAAATAAAGTTTGAGTTGATGTTTCAAAGCCTTACCATTGGATAGAATATCTTATTACGTTTCCAACGATATTTGATTCATCGAAAACGGAGTTACGGTCGAAAAGTTATGGCCAAAACAAGTTGCTGAAACCTGTTTTGGGCTCGACCACAATTTCCAGTTATTTGGAGCGGCGCTCCACCTTCTGGCGCGGCGCTCCGATTGCTGCAGAGGCAATTTTCAGCCTTTTTAAAAGGTTTAAATGAGGGGTACTTTGGTCTTTTCAATTAGGGTCGGTTTGGGGTCATCAAGACTGACCTAGAACTCCTTTGGAGCTCATTTCTCACCCACACAAACACTCTCTTCAAACCCTAGTGAGAGAAACCCACTTTTAGTGAGAGAGAGCTTGATTTGGAGAAGAAGGAGTTGGATTCTCACCAAAGCTCGGGTTTTAAAGTTGTTCTACTCGTCAACGGCATCGTTTTGGTGGTATTGGTACATTCCATCGGTGTGTTGCGGATTATTCGGTGGCATTTCTTCAAGGCGACAAGGTGAGTGGAATATTTATACATGTATGTATGTGGTTTATTTACTCGTACGCGATGTAGGCCTTTGGTGCCACATCGTGAGTAGTGGGCGTTATGTCACAAGACGGTGACATATTTGTTGGTATGATGGGATGGGAACTACAAGTCGGTAGTGTCTCGACAGGTTATTCACAAGTCGGTGATACCTCATAGTGGTTCACGGGGCGGTGACCCTTAGTAGTTGGTTGATGTCTCACAAGTCGGTGATACCCTTGGGTGATTCACAAGTCGGTGACACCCTATAGTGTTCACAAGTCGGTGACACTTAGTGGCGCTTCACAAGTCGGTGATGTCACATGGCGTTCACAAGTCGGTGACCCATATGTATTGATGGGGGTTCACAAGTCGGTGATACCCTTGGGTGATTCACAAGTCGGTGACACCCTATAGTGTTCACAAGTCGGTGACACTTAGTGGCGCTTCACAAGTCGGTGATGTCACATGGCGTTCACAAGTCGGTGACCCATAGATATTGGAGGGTAGTGAAATGTCCCGTTCTTATTGATTAAAAACGTTCCATATTAATTGATTTCGTTGCGAGGTTTTGACCTCTATATGAGACATTTTTCAAAGACTGCATTCCTTTTTAAAACAAACCATAACCTTTATTTCATAAATAAAGGTTTAAAAAGCTTTACGTAGATTATCAAATAATGATAATCTAAAATATCCTGTTTACACACGACCATTACATAATGGTTTACAATACAAATATGTTACATCGAAATCAGTTTCTTGAATGCAGTTTTTACACAATATCATACAAACATGGACTCCAAATCTTGTCCTTATTTTAGTATGCAACAGCGGAAGCTCTTAATATTCACCTGAGAATAAACATGCTTTAAACGTCAACAAAAATGTTGGTGAGTTATAGGTTTAACCTATATATATCAAATCGTAACAATAGACCACAAGATTTCATATTTCAATACACATCCCATACATAGAGATAAAAATCATTCATATGGTGAACACCTGGTAACCGACAATAACAAGATGCATATATAAGAATATCCCCATCATTCCGGGACACCCTTCGGATATGATATAAATTTCGAAGTACTAAAGCATCCGGTACTTTGGATGGGGTTTGTTAGGCCCAATAGATCTATCTTTAGGATTCGCGTCAATTAGGGTGTCTGTTCCCTAATTCTTAGATTACCAGACTTAATAAAAAGGGGCATATTCGATTTCGATAATTCAACCATAGAATGTAGTTTCACGTACTTGTGTCTATTTTGTAAATCATTTATAAAACCTGCATGTATTCTCATCCCAAAAATATTAGATTTTAAAAGTGGGACTATAACTCACTTTCACAGATTTTTACTTCGTCGGGAAGTAAGACTTGGCCACTGTTGATTCACGAACCTATAACAATATATACATATATATTAAAGTATGTTCAAAATATATTTACAACACTTTTAATATATTTTGATGTTTTAAGTTTATTAAGTCAGCTGTCCTCGTTAGTAACCTATAACTAGTTGTCCACAGTTAGATGTACAGAAATAAATCGATAAATATTATCTTGAATCAATCCACGACCCAGTGTATACGTATCTCAGTATTGATCACAACTCAAACTATATATATTTTGGAATCAACCTCAACCCTGTATAGCTAACTCCAACATTCACATATAGAGTGTCTATGGTTGTTCCGAAATATATATAGATGTGTCGACATGATAGGTCGAAACATTGTATACGTGTCTATGGTATCTCAAGATTACATAATATACAATACAAGTTGATTAAGTTATGGTTGGAATAGATTTGTTACCAATTTTCACGTAGCTAAAATGAGAAAAATTATCCAATCTTGTTTTACCCATAACTTCTTCATTTTAAATCCGTTTTGAGTGAATCAAATTGCTATGGTTTCATATTGAACTCTATTTTATGAATCTAAACAGAAAAAGTATAGGTTTATAGTCGGAAAAATAAGTTACAAGTCGTTTTTGTAAAGGTAGTCATTTCAGTCGAAAGAACGACGTCTAGATGACCATTTTAGAAAACATACTTCCACTCTGAGTTTAACCATAATTTTTGGATATAGTTTCATGTTCATAATAAAAATCATTTTCTCAGAATAACAACTTTTAAATCAAAGTTTATCATAGTTTTTAATTAACTAACCCAAAACAGCCCGCGGTGTTACTACGACGGCGTAAATCCGGTTTTACGGTGTTTTTCGTGTTTCCAGGTTTTAAATCATTAAGTTAGCATATCATATAGATATAGAACATGTGTTTAGTTGATTTTAAAAGTCAAGTTAGAAGGATTAACTTTTGTTTGCGAACAAGTTTAGAATTAACTAAACTATGTTCTAGTGATTACAAGTTTAAACCTTCGAATAAGATAGCTTTATATGTATGAATCGAATGATGTTATGAACATCATTACTACCTTAATTTCCTTGGATAAACCTACTGGAAAAGAGAAAAATGGATCTAGCTTCAATGGATCCTTGGATGGCTCGAAGTTCTTGAAGCAGAATCATGACACGAAAACAAGTTCAAGTAAGATCATCACTTGAAATAAGATTGTTATAGTTATAGAAATTGAACCAAAGTTTGAATATGATTATTACCTTGTATTAGAATGATAACCTACTGTAAGAAACAAAGATTTCTTGAGGTTGGATGATCACCTTACAAGATTGGAAGTGAGCTAGCAAACTTGAAAGTATTCTTGATTTTATGAAACTAGAACTTTTGGAATTTATGAAGAACACTTAGAACTTGAAGATAGAACTTGAGAGAGATCAATTAGATGAAGAAAATTGAAGAATGAAAGTGTTTGTAGGTGTTTTTGGTCGTTGGTGTATGGATTAGATATAAAGGATATGTAATTTTGTTTTCATGTAAATAAGTCATGAATGATTACTCATATTTTTGTAATTTTATGAGATATTTCATGCTAGTTGCCAAATGATGGTTCCCACATGTGTTAGGTGACTCACATGGGCTGCTAAGAGCTGATCATTGGAGTGTATATACCAATAGTACATACATCTAAAAGCTGTGTATTGTACGAGTACGAATACGGGTGCATACGAGTAGAATTATTGATGAAACTGAACGAGGATGTAATTGTAAGCATTTTTGTTAAGTAGAAGTATTTTGATAAGTGTATTGAAGTCTTTCAAAAGTGTATAAATACATATTAAAACACTACATGTATATACATTTTAACTGAGTCGTTAAGTCATCGTTAGTCGTTACATGTAAGTGTTGTTTTGAAACCTTTAGGTTAACGATCTTGTTAAATGTTGTTAACCCAATGTTTATAATATCAAATGAGATTTTAAATTATTATATTATCATGATATTATCATGTATGAATATCTCTTAATATGATATATATACATTAAATGTCTTTACAACGATAATCGTTACATATATGTCTCGTTTAAAAATCATTAAGTTAGTAGTCTTGTTTTTACATATGTAGTTCATTGTTAATATACTTTATGATATGTTTTCTTATCATAGTATCATGTTAACTATATATATATATCCATATATATGTCATCAAATAGTTTTTACAAGTTTTAACGTTCGTGAATCACCGATCAACTTGGGTGGTCAATTGTCTATATGAAACATATTTCAATTAATCAAGTCTTAACAAATTTGATTGCTTAACATGTTGGAAACATTTAATCATGTAAATATCAATCTCAATTAATATATATAAACATGGAAAAGTTCGGGTCACTACAGTACCTACCCGTTAAATAAATTTCGTCCCGAAATTTTAAGCTGTTGTAGGTGTTGACGAATCTTCTGGAAATAGATGCGGGTATTTCTTCTTCATCTGATCTTCACGCTCCCAGGTGAACTCGGGTCCTCTACGAGCATTCCATCGAACCTTAACAATTGGTATCTTGTTTTGCTTAAGTCTTTTAACCTCACGATCCATTATTTCGACGGGTTCTTCGATGAATTGAAGTTTTTCGTTGATTTGGATTTCATCTAACGGAATAGTGAGATCTTCTTTAGCAAAACATTTCTTTAAATTCGAGACGTGGAAAGTGTTATGTACAGCCGCGAGTTGTTGAGGTAACTCTAGTCGGTAAGCTACTGGTCCGACACGATCAATAATCTTGAATGGTCCAATATACCTTGGATTTAATTTCCCTCGTTTACCAAATCGAACAACGCCTTTCCAAGGTGCAACTTTAAGCATGACCATCTCTCCAATTTCAAATTCTATATCTTTTCTTTTAATGTCAGCGTAGCTCTTTTGTCGACTTTGGGCGGTTTTCAACCGTTGTTGAATTTGGATGATCTTCTCGGTAGTTTCTTGTATAATCTCCGGACCCGTAATCTGTCTATCCCCCACTTCACTCCAACAAATCGGAGACCTGCACTTTCTACCATAAAGTGCTTCAAACGGCGCCATCTCAATGCTTGAATGGTAGCTGTTGTTGTAGGAAAATTCTGCTAACGGTAGATGTCGATCCCAACTGTTTCCGAAATCAATAACACATGCTCGTAGCATGTCTTCAAGCGTTTGTATCGTCCTTTCGCTCTGCCCATCAGTTTGTGGATGATAGGCAGTACTCATGTCTAGACGAGTTCCTAATGCTTGCTGTAATGTCTGCCAGAATCTTGAAATAAATCTGCCATCCCTATCAGAGATAATAGAGATTGGTATTCCATGTCTGGAGACGACTTCCTTCAAATACAGTCGTGCTAACTTCTCCATCTTGTCATCTTCTCTTATTGGTAGGAAGTGTGCTGATTTGGTGAGACGATCAACTATTACCCAAATAGTATCAAAACCACTTGCAGTCCTTGGCAATTTAGTGATGAAATCCATGGTAATGTTTTCCCATTTCCATTCCGGGATTTCAGGTTGTTGAAGTAGACCTGATGGTTTCTGATGCTCAGCTTTGACCTTAGAACACGTCAAACATTCTCCTACGTATTTAGCAACATCGGCTTTCATACCCGGCCACCAAAAATGTTTCTTGAGATCCTTGTACATCTTCCCCGTTCCAGGATGTATTGAGTATCTGGTTTTATGAGCTTCTCTAAGTACCATTTCTCTCATATCTCCAAATTTTGGTACCCAAATCCTTTCAGCCCTATACCGGGTTCCGTCTTCCCGAATATTAAGATGCTTCTCCGATCCTTTGGGTATTTCATCCTTTAAATTTCCCTCTTTTAAAACTCCTTGTTGCGCCTCCTTTATTTGAGTAGTAATGTTATTATGAATCATTATATTCATAGATTTTACTCGAATGGGTTCTCTGTCCTTCCTGCTCAAGGCATCGGCTACCACATTTGCCTTCCCCGGGTGGTAACGAATCTCAAAGTCGTAATCATTCAATAATTCAATCCACCTACGCTGCCTCATATTCAGTTGTTTCTGATTAAATATGTGTTGAATACTTTTGTGGTCGGTATATATAATACTTTTGACCCCATATAAGTAGTGCCTCCAAGTCTTTAATGCAAAAACAACCGCGCCTAATTCCAAATCATGCGTCGTATAATTTTGTTCGTGAATCTTCAATTGTCTAGACGCATAAGCAATCACCTTCGTTCGTTGCATTAATACACAACCGAGACCTTGCTTTGATGCATCACAATAAATCACAAAATCATCATTCCCTTCAGGCAATGACAATATAGGTGCCGTAGTTAGCTTTTTCTTCAATAACTGAAACGCTTTCTCTTGTTCATCATTCCATTCAAATTTCTTCCCTTTATGCGTTAATGTAGTCAAGGGTTTTGCTATTCTGGAAAAGTCTTGGATGAACCTTCTGTAGTAACCAGCTAGTCCTAAAAACTGGCGTATGTGTTTCGGAGTTTTCGGGGTTTCCCACTTTTCAACAGTTTCTATCTTTGCCGGATCCACCTTAATACCTTCTTTGTTCACTATGTGACCGAGGAATTGAACTTCTTCCAACCAAAATGCACACTTTGAAAATTTAGCATACAATTCTTCCTTCCTCAATACTTCTAACACCTTTCTCAAATGTTCACCGTGTTCTTGGTCATTCTTTGAGTAAATAAGTATGTCATCAATGAAAACAATGACAAACTTGTCAAGGTATGGTCCACACACTCGGTTCATAAGGTCCATGAACACAGCTGGTGCATTAGTTAAACCAAACGGCATGACCATAAACTCGTAATGACCGTAACGTGTTCTGAAAGCAGTCTTTGGAATATCATCTTCTTTCACCCGCATTTGATGATACCCGGAACGTAAGTCAATCTTTGAATAAACAGACGAGCCTTGTAGTTGATCAAATAAGTCGTCGATTCTCGGTAGTGGGTAGCGGTTCTTGATGGTAAGTTTGTTCAACTCTCGGTAGTCGATACACAACCTGAATGTACCATCTTTCTTCTTGACAAACAAAACAGGAGCTCCCCACGGTGATGTGCTTGGTCGAATGAAACCACGCTCTAAAAGTTCTTGTAATTGGCTTTGCAGTTCTTTCATCTCGCTGGGTGCGAGTCTGTAAGGAGCACGAGCTATTGGTGCAGCTCCTGGTACAAGATCTATTTGAAATTCAACAGATCGATGTGGGGGTAATCTCGGTAATTCTTTCGGAAATACATCGGGAAATTCTTTTGCAATGGGAACATCATTGATGCTCTTTTCTTCAGTTTGTACTTTCTCGACGTGTGCTAGAACAGCATAGCAACCTTTTCTTATTAGTTTTTGTGCCTTCAAATTACTAATAAGATGTAGCTTCGTGTTGCCCTTTTCTCCGTACACCATTAAGGGTTTTCCTTTTTCTCGTATAATGCGAATTGCATTTTTGTAACAAACGATCTCCGCTTTCACTTCTTTCAACCAGTCCATACCGATTATCACATCAAAACTCCCTAACTCTACTGGTATCAAATCAATCTTAAATGTTTCGCTAACCAGTTTAATTTCTCGATTCCGACATATATTATCTGCTGAAATTAATTTACCATTTGCTAATTCGAGTAAAAATTTACTATCCAAAGGCGTCAATGGACAACTTAATTTAGCACAAAAATCTCTACTCATATAGCTTCTATCCGCACCCGAATCAAATAAAACGTAAGCAGATTTATTGTCAATAAGAAACGTACCCGTAACAAGCTCCGGGTCTTCCTGTGCCTCTACCGCATTAATATTGAAAACTCTTCCACGGCCTTGTCCATTCGTGTTCTCCTGGTTCGGGCAATTTCTAATAATGTGGCCTGGTTTTCCACATTTATAACAAACTACGTTGGCATAACTTGCTCCGACACTACTTGCTCCGCCATTACTCGTTCCGACACCATTTGTTCCTTTCGTTCTATTAACCCCTGGTCCGTAGACCTCACACTTCGCCGCGCTATGACCATTTCTTTTACACTTGTTGCAAAATTTGGTGCAGAACCCCGAGTGATTCTTTTCACACCTTTGGCATAGCTGCTTCTGATTGTTGTTGTTGTTGCGGTTATTATTGTTGTTGGGATGATTGTTGTAGTTGCTGTTGTTGTTGTTGTTGTTGGGCCGTTTGTTGTAGTTGCGATTGATGTTGCGATTGTTGGGATAATTGTTGCGATTATTGTTGTAATTGCTGTTGTTGTTGTATTGGTGATTCTTATCACCGTTTTCCTCCCACTTTCTTTTGACTTGCTTCACATTGGCCTCTTCAGCAGTCTGTTCTTTAATTCTTTCTTCAATCTGGTTCACTAGTTTGTGAGCCATTCTACATGCCTGTTGTATGGAGGCGGGCTCGTGTGAACTTATATCTTCTTGGATTCTTTCCGGTAATCCTTTCACAAACGCGTCGATCTTCTCTTCCTCATCTTCGAATGCTCCCGGACACAATAGGCACAATTCTGTGAATCGTCTTTCGTACGTGGTAATATCAAATCCTTGGGTTCGTAACCCTCTAAGTTCTGTCTTGAGCTTATTGACCTCGGTTCTGGGACGGTACTTCTCGTTCATCAAGTGCTTGAATGCTGACCACGGTAGTGCGTACGCATCATCTTGTCCCACTTGCTCTAGATAGGTATTCCACCATGTTAACGCAGAACCTGTGAAGGTATGCGTAGCGTACTTCACTTTGTCCTCTTCAGTACACTTACTTATGGCAAACACCGATTCAACCTTCTCGGTCCACCGTTTCAATCCGATCGGTCCTTCGGTTCCATAAAATTCCAAAGGTTTGCAGGCAGTGAATTCTTTGTAGGTGCATCCTACACGATTTCCTGTACTACTAGATCCAAGGTTATTGTTGGTATGTAGCGCAGCCTGTACTGCGGCTATGTTTGAAGCTAGAAAAGTACGGAATTCCTCTTCATTCATATTCACGGTGTGTCGAGTAGTCGGTGCCATTTCCTTCAAAATAGTTAAATGGAACAAGTTAATCATACAGAATATTAAGAGTAGTTAATAGTATTTTGTAGCATAATATGAACTCATTTATAAAAGCTTTTTCTTCATATTAGCGTTTTATAAGTTTAAATTCGGGTAGTACCTACCCGTTAAGTTCATACTTAGTAGCTAATATACAATTCAACTACTACAATTCTATATGAAAAACTGATTATAATAATATTTCGCGTTCAAACTTTTATACAATATTTTACAAACTTACAATACCGCTTATTTTACATAAAGCATGAAATATAGCACACAATAACTTTGATACAAGATAGTTGTGAAGACAATTCTAGCTAGTACACAAGTCGTTCAGCAAAGGCAATAAAGACACGTAATTCATACGTCCAGAAACAAGTCATGCATTCTGGTTTTACTAGGACTACTTCCCATCCTTGGTCTTGTGCAACATAACCGTTATGGCCGTTGATAAGACAGCGTGTTGTAACGTCATCAAAGGGACGAGGGTTACGTAATGTCCAACAGTCCCGTAATAATCTAAAAACCTCATTTCTTACCCCAATTACCGACTCCGTCACTTGTGGAAACGTTTTGTTTAATAGTTGTAGCCCGATGTTCTTGTTCTCACTTTGGTGAGAAGCGAACATTACTAATCCGTAAGCATAACATGCTTCTTTATGTTGCATGTTAGCCGCTTTTTCTAAATCACGAAGTCCAATATTCGGATATATTGAGTCAAAATAATTTCTTAACCCGTTGCGTAAAATAGCATTTGGGTTCCCCGCAATATATGCGTCAAAGTAAACACATCGTAACTTATGGGTTTCCCAATGTGATATCCCCCATCTTTCAAACGAAAGTCTCTTATAAACCAAGACATTCTTGGAACGTTCTTCGAATGTCTTACAAACTGATCTCGCCTTAAATAGTTGTGCCGAAGAATTCTGGCCGACTCTAGACAAGATTTCATCAATCATGTCTCCGGGTAGGTCTCTTAAAATATTGGGTTGTCTATCCATTTTGTGTTTTTAAACTGTAAAATAGACAAGAGTTAGATTCATAAAAAAATACTTATTAATACAAGCAATTTTTACATATATCATAAAGCATAAGAACACTATATTACATATATTACACCACACGAATACAACTATCTTATTCCGACTCGCTCGTTTCTTCTTCTTCGGTTTTGGTTCGTTTTGCCAAGTTTCTAGGGATATATGATGTTCCCCTAATACGAGCCGTCGTTGTCCACATTGGTTTAGAAAAACCTGGTGGTTTAGAGGTTCCCGGGTCATTGTTACAACTTAAGGACTTCGGGGGTTGACGATACATATAAAGTTCATCGGGGTTGGAATTAGATTTCTCTATTTTTATGCCCTTTCCCTTATTATTTTCTTTTGCCTTTTTAAATTCAGTTGGGGTAATTTCTATAACATCATCGGAATTCTCGTCGGAATCCGATTCATCGGAGAATTGGTAATCCTCCCAATATTTTGCTTCCTTGGCGGAAACACCATTGACCATAATTAACTTTGGTCGGTTGGTTGAGGATTTTCTTTTACTTAACCGTTTTATTATTTCCCCCACCGGTTCTATTTCTTCATCCGGTTCCGATTCTTCTTCCGGTTCCGATTCTTCTTCCGGTTCCGACTCTTCTTCCCGTTCCTCTTCGGGAACTTGTGAATCAGTCCACAAATCATTCCAATTTACATTTGACTCTTCATTATTATTAGGTGAGTCAATGGGACTTGTTCTAGAGGTAGACATCTATCACATAATATCAAACACGTTAAGAGATTAATATATCACATAATATTCATATGTTAAAAATATATAGTTTCCAACAAAAATGTTAAGCAATCATTTTTAAAGAAAACACGGTCGAAGTCCAGACTCACTAATGCATCCTAACAAACTCGATAAGACACACTAATGCAAATTTTCTGGTTCTCTAAGACCAACGCTCGGATACCAACTGAAATGTCCCGTTCTTATTGATTAAAAACGTTCCATATTAATTGATTTCGTTGCGAGGTTTTGACCTCTATATGAGACGTTTTTCAAAGACTGCATTCCTTTTTAAAACAAACCATAACCTTTATTTCATAAATAAAGGTTTAAAAAGCTTTACGTAGATTATCAAATAATGATAATCTAAAACATCCTGTTTACACACGACCATTACATAATGGTTTACAATACAAATATGTTACATCGAAATCAGTTTCTTGAATGCAGTTTTTACACAATATCATACAAACATGGACTCCAAATCTTGTCCTTATTTTAGTATGCAACAGCGGAAGCTCTTAATATTCACCTGAGAATAAACATGCTTTAAACGTCAACAAAAATGTTGGTGAGTTATAGGTTTAACCTATATATATCAAATCGTAACAATAGACCACAAGATTTCATATTTCAATACACATCCCATACATAGAGATAAAAATCATTCATATGGTGAACACCTGGTAACCGACAATAACAAGATGCATATATAAGAATATCCCCATCATTCCGGGACACCCTTCGGATATGATATAAATTTCGAAGTACTAAAGCATCCGGTACTTTGGATGGGGTTTGTTAGGCCCAATAGATCTATCTTTAGGATTCGCGTCAATTAGGGTGTCTGTTCCCTAATTCTTAGATTACCAGACTTAATAAAAAGGGGCATATTCGATTTCGATAATTCAACCATAGAATGTAGTTTCACGTACTTGTGTCTATTTTGTAAATCATTTATAAAACCTGCATGTATTCTCATCCCAAAAATATTAGATTTTAAAAGTGGGACTATAACTCACTTTCACAGATTTTTACTTCGTCGGGAAGTAAGACTTGGCCACTGTTGATTCACGAACCTATAACAATATATACATATATATTAAAGTATGTTCAAAATATATTTACAACACTTTTAATATATTTTGATGTTTTAAGTTTATTAAGTCAGCTGTCCTCGTTAGTAACCTATAACTAGTTGTCCACAGTTAGATGTACAGAAATAAATCGATAAATATTATCTTGAATCAATCCACGACCCAGTGTATACGTATCTCAGTATTGATCACAACTCAAACTATATATATTTTGGAATCAACCTCAACCCTGTATAGCTAACTCCAACATTCACATATAGAGTGTCTATGGTTGTTCCGAAATATATATAGATGTGTCGACATGATAGGTCGAAACATTGTATACGTGTCTATGGTATCTCAAGATTACATAATATACAATACAAGTTGATTAAGTTATGGTTGGAATAGATTTGTTACCAATTTTCACGTAGCTAAAATGAGAAAAATTATCCAATCTTGTTTTACCCATAACTTCTTCATTTTAAATCCGTTTTGAGTGAATCAAATTGCTATGGTTTCATATTGAACTCTATTTTATGAATCTAAACAGAAAAAGTATAGGTTTATAGTCGGAAAAATAAGTTACAAGTCGTTTTTGTAAAGGTAGTCATTTCAGTCGAAAGAACGACGTCTAGATGACCATTTTAGAAAACATACTTCCACTTTGAGTTTAACCATAATTTTTGGATATAGTTTCATGTTCATAATAAAAATCATTTTCTCAGAATAACAACTTTTAAATCAAAGTTTATCATAGTTTTTAATTAACTAACCCAAAACAGCCCGCGGTGTTACTACGACGGCGTAAATCCGGTTTTACGGTGTTTTTCGTGTTTCCAGGTTTTAAATCATTAAGTTAGCATATCATATAGATATAGAACATGTGTTTAGTTGATTTTAAAAGTCAAGTTAGAAGGATTAACTTTTGTTTGCGAACAAGTTTAGAATTAACTAAACTATGTTCTAGTGATTACAAGTTTAAACCTTCGAATAAGATAGCTTTATATGTATGAATCGAATGATGTTATGAACATCATTACTACCTTAATTTCCTTGGATAAACCTACTGGAAAAGAGAAAAATGGATCTAGCTTCAATGGATCCTTGGATGGCTCGAAGTTCTTGAAGCAGAATCATGACACGAAAACAAGTTCAAGTAAGATCATCACTTGAAATAAGATTGTTATAGTTATAGAAATTGAACCAAAGTTTGAATATGATTATTACCTTGTATTAGAATGATAACCTACTGTAAGAAACAAAGATTTCTTGAGGTTGGATGATCACCTTACAAGATTGGAAGTGAGCTAGCAAACTTGAAAGTATTCTTGATTTTATGAAACTAGAACTTTTGGAATTTATGAAGAACACTTAGAACTTGAAGATAGAACTTGAGAGAGATCAATTAGATGAAGAAAATTGAAGAATGAAAGTGTTTGTAGGTGTTTTTGGTCGTTGGTGTATGGATTAGATATAAAGGATATGTAATTTTGTTTTCATGTAAATAAGTCATGAATGATTACTCATATTTTTGTAATTTTATGAGATATTTCATGCTAGTTGCCAAATGATGGTTCCCACATGTGTTAGGTGACTCACATGGGCTGCTAAGAGCTGATCATTGGAGTGTATATACCAATAGTACATACATCTAAAAGCTGTGTATTGTACGAGTACGAATACGAGTGCATACGAGTAGAATTATTGATGAAACTGAACGAGGATGTAATTGTAAGCATTTTTGTTAAGTAGAAGTATTTTGATAAGTGTATTGAAGTCTTTCAAAAGTGTATAAATACATATTAAAACACTACATGTATATACATTTTAACTGAGTCGTTAAGTCATCGTTAGTCGTTACATGTAAGTGTTGTTTTGAAACCTTTAGGTTAACGATCTTGTTAAATGTTGTTAACCCAATGTTTATAATATCAAATGAGATTTTAAATTATTATATTATCATGATATTATCATGTATGAATATCTCTTAATATGATATATATACATTAAATGTCTTTACAACGATAATCGTTACATATATGTCTCGTTTAAAAATCATTAAGTTAGTAGTCTTGTTTTTACATATGTAGTTCATTGTTAATATACTTTATGATATGTTTTCTTATCATAGTATCATGTTAACTATATATATATATCCATATATATGTCATCAAATAGTTTTTACAAGTTTTAACGTTCGTGAATCACCGATCAACTTGGGTGGTCAATTGTCTATATGAAACATATTTCAATTAATCAAGTCTTAACAAATTTGATTGCTTAACATGTTGGAAACATTTAATCATGTAAATATCAATCTCAATTAATATATATAAACATGGAAAAGTTCGGGTCACTACAGGTAGTTCACAAGTCGGTGACACCCTTTGATGAGTCACAAGTCGGTGACAACATACGAGTGAGACTCGACGTTATTGGTCGTCTACAAGTCGGTAGTGCCATAGCGAGGAACGGTTTGTTATATTTATGCATTATTGTGATTTAGTATATTATTGTGGCGATTTATATACTAACGTTGTTGCTAGTCGTATGTTTGGTGTTGCTAGCTCGTTTATGCATTTTGTTTGCATGGTATTGTAAGTGGATGCATGTAGGTAAATTACATATGTATATGTATAAGTATTGCATTCACTAAGCGTTAGCTTACCCTCTCGTTGTTGACTTTTTTATAGATTGCATGGATGCGGAGGCTCGGGTAAGCGGGGACTAGTGGACTTGCGTAGTTGCTTTAGAAGGCTTGCTTTTGGATTGATTAGGATTGGGTAGCGTATCCCCAATCGCCATGCTCGGCCTTTATTTTGTATTACAAATCATGTGGTTGAAAACTTGTATTTTCGTACGAAAGTCGTAAAACGACCGATGTGGGCCCGGTCTTCGTAAGACTGATTTTATTAATGGAACATGTTAGTTCTACATATATTAATGTATGGTTAAAAGCGTTTTGTCTAAATACGTCGGGAAGTGGTCAAACATTTTCGCGTTTAAAGACTTTCCGGACAGGCCACTTTGGCGCGCCGCGCCATATGCTGTTCCAGCAAATTTTTTTTTTATTTCGCGTTATTGGTTGGTTAACGGGTTGGGTTGTTACATTGCATACCAAACGAAACCATCATTTTCCGTTAAACCCTGAAGGATAACCCTAGTTTCTACAAATTTTCTTATTCGGAACCACCACTCAGGTCCTCATGGCGGCGAACGTTCTTCGTCTCCGGAGATCACTTGCATGCACTCACAAGCTCCATCCTCAATCACTCACGATTTTTTACTTCCGCTGTAGAAACCGTATCTTCACCAACTCCCGTTAAACAAAACTATAGCTTATTTGAACACACTCAATCAAAATCTAACAGTTGCATTTTATTCAAATTCTTACCTTCAAGGTCCATTTCTTCGAGAGCTAGATACAGTTATGATGATATGGATGGTGATCATATCAGTCCGGATGCTATACTATTTGAGGGCTGCGATTACAAGCATTGGTTGATTACCATGGATTTTCTTAAAGATCCTAAACCTTCACCGGAAGAAATGGTGGAAACTTATGTTCAAACTGCTGCCAAAGTGCTTGGAAGGTTTAATATTATCTATAAGACCATTTGCATCGGCATGAAGTAACGGCGTCACATGGCCGACGTGGAGCCCAAGAGACGCCGGAACCAGCGTAACAAGGCGTCACAAGGTGGCGTTTGGGCGGCGTCAGTCGGAAAGAAACGAAGCAAGTAACAGCCGTTTCTTACACGTGGCGTGTGGTGATTGGGCGTGCGTTTTGACCAATTCTTGCGGTAGATCCATGGCGAAATTGAAGCTGTTGTGGAGAGAAATTGAAGCTCATCTGGAGGTAGATCCATGGCGAATTGAACGATTAAGTATGGATTCATGAATGAATGCAAGTATATGTATGTATATGTATATGGGAGTGTATGTATAGAATCTGATTTTGGGTGAAATGAGAAAACAAAGAAGTGTGTTTGATGGTTTTAAGAGAAATTATTTTTATTATATTTATACTCTATTTATTTTATTTATATTTTTGTATTACTCCATAAATTAAATACCGTTTTATTTAAAAAAAATTGCATATTAAGTAAAAATAAAACAAATAAAAATAAGAAAAATAAAAACAAATGTCACCTCAGCATTTCACTCAAAAATAACACCAAAAAGTAACACCACAACTACTCCACCCAAACAAGTAACACGTCATAGTCATCCAAAAAGTGCAAAAAGGCAAGTGACACCAAAAGAAACGCCACTTACCGTTACGAATGGTCTAAGGCTGTTTGCAACGGTGCAAAGTGACACCGTCACTTGCCCATGTGGCAACGAATAAATGCCAATTTTTGCTATAATGGAGTGTCACTTTGTGGCGTTACTTTGGTGTGAGTTAGAAAGTGACACCAAAAGAAATTTGGTGTCACTTGTTTATTTATTTTTTTATTAATTTAAAAATATTATTTTAATCCTCTTTCAATACTTAACCCTTATATTTTAACACATCATCACAATACTCCTAACTAACACCAAAAAGAAACACCGCCACTACTCCACCCAAAAAAGAAATACGTCATACTTGAAATGTCCCGTTCTTATTGATTAAAAACGTTCCATATTAATTGATTTCGTTGCGAGGTTTTGACCTCTATATGAGACGTTTTTCAAAGACTGCATTCATTTTTAAAACAAACCATAACCTTTATTTCATCAATAAAGGTTTAAAAAGCTTTACGTAGATTATCAAATAATGATAATCTAAAATATCCTGTTTACACACGACCATTACATAATGGTTTACAATACCAATATGTTACAACAAAATAAGTTTCTTGAATGCAGTTTTTACACTATATCATACAAGCATGGACTCCAAATCTCGTCCTTATTTAAGTATGCGACAGCGGAAGCTCTTAATAATCACCTGAGAATAAACATGTTTAAAACGTCAACAAAAATGTTGGTGAGTTATAGGTTTAACCTATATATATCAAATCATAATAATAGACCACAAGATTTCATATTTCAATACACATCCCATACATAGAGATAAAAATCATTCATATGGTGAACACCTGGTAACCTGTAACATCCCGCGTTTTTCCGTTAAATTTATTTTAACACCGTCTTTTTTTTTAAATAATATCTTTCGTCATTTAATTTGGCATCTTTCGTTAACTAACGTTCATAATATTCTCGTTATTTAATTATAACATCACTCGTTTACTCTAACATTTTAAAATATTTCGTTTGGTTAATTCCCGCACCCGACAACAAACTCGAGGGACTAGTTTCGCCAAGGGAGCAAAGATGTGACTAGCTTTTGACTAGTCAACACCCACCTCCCCATTCCCTTCCATTTTCATTTTCATTTTCTTTTAACACTTTCAAGAATTCTCTCAAATCTTCAAACAAGAAATCATCATCCATTTTAAATCGATCAAGCTTCAATCCAAACAAATTACATATTTGGAATCCTTGCATCTTCCTCTTCGATTTCATACCAACCTCATCTCGTTTGGGTAACTTTCTAAAATCACTAGATTTTTGTGTTCTTGATGTTTTTAACTTATAAAGTTGTTAATTAGTGTCTATGGCTCAAGTCTAACATGAATATATGATTTATATGTTCGATTTCGTTATTTTTGATAACTAGCATGAACTTGAAAGTTTGGTGTGTTTGATTTATGATTTGGATGCTTAAATGTTGTTAATATGTTAAAGTGCAAGTATTAGATGTGTTCCTAGTGTCACTAGCTTCAATTTGATGTGTAGGTTGATTTGTAAAACTTCATAAACTTGATTTGTGATTTTGGTGATTTTGGATTAGGGTTTGATAAGCTTTATATGAACTTTTGGTGCATCAAATGCTATGAATTGTTGTTGATAAGTGTTTAGTTGCAATGTGTGTTTGATTACCTTCAAAACGGCATATCACATGTGTGAATTGGATTCCCGAAACTTAAAATGCATTTGATGAGCTTGAAACTTTGAAAATGGATTCTTAATGATCACTTGACGGAAAATCGGTTATTGAAATTGATGAATTGCTTGATGAAATGTGCTTAGTTGTTTTCCTTGTCAAATTACCTTTCTAATGATATAGGTTATGCGTTTTAAGTGTTTTCGGTGCATGAAATATGTTAAAATGAGTTTTGGTTCGTTACTTAAGTTATTTTTCTGCAATCAGCAATTCCCCAGGTTATGCGCGCCGCGCGTGCATCTGCGCGCCGCGCAAATCAGAAAAACCAAATAAATGGTTCCCTTGGTCGAGTTCTGACCTGGTATTGCACATGGGTGCGCGCCGCGCAACCCATTGCGCACCGCGCAAATGGCCCAGGCCAACTTTCTTGTCTTTAAACGCTCCCAAAATGTTTCCCGCTTAACCGTAACTCCGATTAACATGAAACTTGACTATTATGCTCGTATATGACTTCTCATCATGAGAAAATTGTCGGACACCCGACCCGACCCCGTTGACTTTGACTTTGACCAAGTTTGACTTTTAGTCAAACTTAACCAAACGATTATACAATCGTTCTAACATACTTAACTACTTGTATCGTGCATGAAACTTGACAAATTGATTCACATGCTATATTAATCGAGTCGTAACGAGCCATAGGACTAATTGAACATCTTTGACCGTTTGTGTTTACCGTTATTGATACATCCTATATGTTTAGGTCAAGACTAGCATTGTTCTTTGCACGTTTACTTGTTGAAGTACTATTTCACTCTTGCAATCAAAGGTGAGATCATAGTACCACTTTTACTCTTTTTGAACTTATATTTGGGATGAGAAAACATAAACGATTCTTTTGAACTAAGTGAACACAAGAACGGGAAAACAAACATTCTACATACGAGTTTAGAACAAAAAGCCTCAATTCGATTATCATTAGTTACACTTGACGGGTGTAAGCGAGAACTTATGTTATATGGCCATATGGGTTGACAACCCTCATCTTTGACGGTTCGCTACCGTCTACGGATGAAATATATTTTCGAGAATCAGTGTTTGTTCTAGCACTATGGATGGGGTATACAATGGATGGAATGTTAAGCTTTGATAATTGGGTGCTCGTGAATATTAACTTTTAGAATGTGTTACTATTATTTCAACTTTGCAAACCTTGTGGTTCGACTTACTTACTTTTACTCACTTACTTACTTAAACCTATGATTTCACCAACATTTTCGTTGACAGATTTCTATGTTTTTCTCAGGTCTTACACGATATGTGAAACATGCTTCCGCTCACTATTTGATACTTGCATTGGATGTCGAGTATACATGCATTACTTGGAGCGTCTTTGACTTTACTTTAAACCGTGTCGCCTAGATTTCAAATGTACTTATAACCTTGTAACTTAACTTTTGGTTGAACAATTCTTGTAAACTTTGGGAACAATCTTTATTTTGAAATGAAGGCGACATATTTTGGTCAAACTTTGTCTTAAAGACTTATGACCATGCAATGGGACCTACGTAGACGACGCCGTCACTTGACGATTTTTCGGGGTCGCTACAAGTGGTATCAGAGCATTGGTTGTAGGGATTTAGAGTTCATTTGTGTCCACCCCGAGTCATAGGGTACATAGGTGAATCTAGACTACAACCGGCATATAGACTAAAGTAGGAATTACTTGACTATTTGTGCATTTATACTCGAACTCTTCTATCATATCTAACTCGTATTCGATCTTGATCTTACATTGATAAATTTTGTTGATGCGCCACCTTGACTTTATGAAGTAATGTTAAATGCACATGAGAATCAGGGTAATATAATTTCCGGGATTATATTACGGTGATTCACATGGACGTTCCGACACTATGACATAGAGAATTTAAGGCGAGTCAAGGAAAATTTTCTCTTTATCCTTATTCCATACTCCGGTTAGTATTGTTGAAAATACTAACCAACGATATTCTTGTGTCATGAAGGAACAATGGCTCACCAAGGTCAACACAATACTCCTCTCGAAACTCTAGAACAAGCTCTTCAACGAATGATAACCACCGCCGTGGGTACGGCCGTGGCCGATCACTTTTCTAACAACAACAATCATGGAGCCGGTAATTCAATCGAAGGTTGCTCCTACAAGAACTTCATGAAGTACAATCCTCCCACTTTCGATGGAACCGGGGGACCGGTTACTCTCACCCGATGGTTTGAACAAATGGAGACCGTTTTTAACACAAGCGGTTGTCGAGACCAAGATAAGGTCAAGTTTTCCACCCTCACTTTCACCGGTATTGCTCTCTCATGGTGGAACACGTATGTACAATTAGTGGGAAGCGATGAAGCCCACACACTCTCTTGGACCGAATTAAGAGAAAGAATGATCACCGAATACTTCCCGCGCGACGAGACTCGGAGGCTCGAACAGGGTCTAAGGAATTTAAAAAACGGTCGGGAATGACCTCGGAACTTATAATCAACGGTTCACCGAACTAGTCTCAATGTGTCCAAATCTCATGACTCCCGAATCCCTAAGAGTCGAACTTTACATGGATGGCCTCCCTAAGAGCATTCAACACGGGGTAATGGCATCCCAACCCACTAACCTACAAGAGGCTTTAACCAAGGCCCGCCAAACTTTAGAAACGGCGAATGAAATGGAAGCACCGGCACCAATGGTCGAGAACCACCCGAGTAACAACAAAAGAACATGGGAAGCCCCCCAATCGAGTAACTACAACAACAACTTTGCCAAGGAACCTCTCACCCCCGTCGGCAAGAAAAGTTATGCCGGGACACGACCTTTTTGCAACAAATGCCACAAGCATCATTTTGGTGAATGTGGCAAGCTAATTTGCCATCGGTGCCAAGGTAGTGGTCATATTGCCAAGTATTGTGGAAGTACCGCCCCCGTCACTCAAAAGGGGCTCGACGCACCAAAGCCGAGTATTTGCTACAAATGTGGCCAATCGGGTCATTTTAGGAATGAATGCCCAAAGAATAAAGCAAAAACCAACGCGCGCCGTTGAACTTACAACATCGACACCTAGGATGCCCGAGACGATGATGGACTAGTCACGGGTACGTTTCTTCACAACAAACCGTATATTTCATACTTATTCGATTCGAGTACCGTTAGACGTTTTATAACCAAGGATTTGACTCGTGCTCTTTATATTCCACCTTTTTCCCCTAGACACTACTTAGGCAATTTAAGTGACCAACGGAAAATATTGTGTGCCTATAAATTTTATTGGAGGATATACGTTAAGACTTTTGACTTGACACCTATAGAACTAGGGAGCTCGGAACCTATTCGTTAAAAAAAAAAAATGTTTCCCCATCATCTTGTATAGATTATTGTGAACTGAGTAATTTTCGGTTGGAAACCGATACCCTCTCCCTCGCATCCATGACCTCATGATTTCTTGCATGAATCCCGTGTGTATTCCAAAACGACCTCCGTTCCGGTTATCACCAATTGGGGGTTAAGGGAGACGATGTCTCCTAAGCCATCTTCCGAACTCGCAACGTTAGTTGTAAATCTCTCTTAGTACCGTTTGATTTATTTAGGACTCCGTCCGTATTCATGAACCTCCTAAACCACGTATGCAACTTATCTAGAAAAATCTGTTATCGTATTTATGGATGACATCTTAACTTATTTAAGTAAAGAAGGAAAACGAACAACATCACCATCTTACGCTCGAACTTTTGAGAAAAGAGCAACTCTATACCAAATTCTCCGAGTGAGAATTTCTGTTGAACGAAGTCCAATTTTCTAGACCATGATATTAATGGTCAAGGCATTACAATCAATCTCGAAATCAAGCCACATGTAATCAGGAAACTCTACCAACTCGGACTTGTATTCGTAAAAAAAAAAAAAAAAAAAAAAAAAAAAAAATCTTAGATCTCGTCTGTTATTACCAAAGATTCATTTCTGACTTTTCTCGTGTTACCCGACTTTTAAACTCGTTAACTCACTAAGGGAAAACTTTAAACCTCTCCGTGTTCGAACCTTGAGCGTGATTCTTCACACCAACATTTCTAGTTAAAATCGTATAGCAACAGATGGAACTCAAACATGGAAATATTTCTACATGAACGCCGAAAGGCATACTCTCTCTACTCAAAAATTAACGTAACTAAAATTCGTTATTTTGCACGAAGAATTCGAATACTAAACTGTAGATCCGATCAACTTTCTCGTCATCACGTACCACACACATACCTCTGTTATTTCACCGTTACTGTCTGATATTACTGGAATTTAAGATAACACACAATCCAACGATACTTCACTCTTCTTTGACTTAACGCCCTTGTGTTCCTGATAATCGGTCAACTATTGTTCAACCCCGAACTATACAACTACGTGTACTACCTCGTTTCTCTTTCAGACTTCAACTTTTGACAACTAGAGGCACGTTATGGCAACCTCGAGATGTAAGCTCATCCTATTCTAGGTCCTCATTTCACTCCTATCTTTATCGCTCGCATTTCCGTTTAAGGAAACTCCTTGTAACATTTCTCCATGGATAGAGAAACTCCTTATATTACATTAGTATTCGCCACGAGGGTGAATAGTCCTAACGAACATTTTTCGAACCCTAACTGACTTGTTCAAACATATCTTAAGAGATTCTACACCAACACGGTGTATCTTTGTCATTTATCCTGTATCGAAATACTCGTTTCACTTCTAGTGTTACAAGAAACCTTGGGAACCCGCTTAGACATGAGTACCGCGTACCACCCACAAACTGACGAACCGAGCAAACGAACGATTTACGTCTTGGAAAGACATGTCACAAACTCGTATTGTCACCTTTAGTAGATCACTCTTACAACAGTAGTTACCACTCGTGTGTTCACGCGCACTTTCCGAAACCCTATATGACCGCTAATGTCATACCCCTGTTCATTTAACCAAAGCATCAACCACCGAAATCTGAACTCCATCAAGAAACAACAATCGAGATCATTCAAATCCGAGGAGGGCTCGAGACGATCCGTAGTCGCCAAAAGAGTTATACCAAACTTAGATGAAAACCTCACAAATCCCAGTGTGTAACCGCGTAATATTGAGAAACCGCACCTTGGAAAGGTGTAATCCATTTTGGGAAATCGAGAAAGGCTATATCCGCAATATCGAACCTTTTGAAACCTTGGGGCGTATTGGAACCGCTTCCTACCGTTTAGAACTTCCAACTAAATTAAGTTTCCGTTTACCCTACATTTCGTGTAACAAACTTAGAAACGTGTCCTGCGAAACAGGAACGTGCAATCCTGCTAGATACACCAACTATCGATGACAAACTTCTCTTCATAGGAAAACCAGTTGAAACCGGGGATCGTAAAACCAAACCTTAATACAACGTAAAACCCTGACTATCCAAATTCATGAGAACACTCAAGGACGTACCTACACTTATTCATGTCATGAACAACGTAAAGTCTCGAGTAAGAGATATCGACTACTACTTCCAACTAAATTTCGGGACGAAATTTCTTTTGAGGTGTGGATAATGTAACATCCCGCGTTTTTCCGTTAAATTTATTTTAACACCGTCTTTTTTTTTTAAATAATATCTTTCGTCATTTAATTTGGCATCTTTCGTTAACTAACGTTCATAATATTCTCGTTATTTAATTATAACATCACTCGTTTACTCTAACGTTTTAAAATATTTCGTTTGGTTAATTCCCGCACCCGACAACAAACTCGAGGGACTAGTTTCGCCAAGGGAGCAAAGATGTGACTAGCTTTTGACTAGTCAACACCCACCTCCCCATTCCCTTCCATTTTCATTTTCATTTTCTTTTAACACTTTCAAGAATTCTCTCAAATCTTCAAACAAGAAATCATCATCCATTTTAAATCGATCAAGCTTCAATCCAAACAAATTACATATTTGGAATCCTTGCATCTTCCTCTTCGATTTCATACCAACCTCATCTCGTTTGGGTAACTTTCTAAAATCACTAGATTTTTGTGTTCTTGATGTTTTTAACTTATAAAGTTGTTAATTAGTGTCTATGGCTCAAGTCTAACATGAATATATGATTTATATGTTCGATTTCGTTATTTTTGATAACTAGCATGAACTTGAAAGTTTGGTGTGTTTGATTTATGATTTGGATGCTTAAATGTTGTTAATATGTTAAAGTGCAAGTATTAGATGTGTTCCTAGTGTCACTAGCTTCAATTTGATGTGTAGGTTGATTTGTAAAACTTCATAAACTTGATTTGTGATTTTGGTGATTTTGGATTAGGGTTTGATAAGCTTTATATGAACTTTTGGTGCATCAAATGCTATGAATTGTTGTTGATAAGTGTTTAGTTGCAATGTGTGTTTGATTACCTTCAAAACGGCATATCACATGTGTGAATTGGATTCCCGAAACTTAAAATGCATTTGATGAGCTTGAAACTTTGAAAATGGATTCTTAATGATCACTTGACGGAAAATCGGTTATTGAAATTGATGAATTGCTTGATGAAATGTGCTTAGTTGTTTTCCTTGTCAAATTACCTTTCTAATGATATAGGTTATGCGTTTTAAGTGTTTTCGGTGCATGAAATATGTTAAAATGAGTTTTGGTTCGTTACTTAAGTTATTTTTCTGCAATCAGCAATTCCCCAGGTTATGCGCGCCGCGCGTGCACCTGCGCGCCGTGCAAACCAGAAAAACCAAATAAATGGTTCCCTTGGTCGAGTTCTGACCTGGTATTGCACATGGGTGCGCGCCGCGCAACCCATTGCGCACCGCGCAAATGGCCCAGGCCAACTTTCTTGTCTTTAAACGCTCCCAAAATGTTTCCCGCTTAACCGTAACTCCGATTAACATGAAACTTGACTATTATGCTCGTATATGACTTCTCATCATGAGAAAATTGTCGGACACCCGACCCGACCCCGTTGACTTTGACTTTGACCAAGTTTGACTTTTAGTCAAACTTAACCAAACGATTATACAATCGTTCTAACATACTTAACTACTTGTATCGTGCATGAAACTTGACAAATTGATTCAAATGCTATATTAATCGAGTCGTAACGAGCCATAGGACTAATTGAACATCTTTGACCGTTTGTGTTTACCGTTATTGATACAACCTATATGTTTAGGTCAAGACTAGCATTGTTCTTTGCACGTTTACTTGTTGAAGTACTATTTCACTCTTGCAATCAAAGGTGAGATCATAGTCCCACTTTTACTCTTTTTGAACTTATATTTGGGATGAGAAAACATAAACGATTCTTTTGAACTAAGTGAACACAAGAACGGGAAAACAAACATTCTACATACGAGTTTAGAACAAAAAGCCTCAATTCGATTATCATTAGTTACACTTGACGGGTGTAAGCGAGAACTTATGTTATATGGCCATATGGGTTGACAACCCTCATCTTTGACGGTTCGCTACCGTCTACGGATGAAATATATTTTCGAGAATCAGTGTTTATTCTAGCACTATGGATGGGGTATACAATGGATGGAATGTTAAGCTTTGATAATTGGGTGCTCGTGAATATTAACTTTTAGAATGTGTTACTATTATTTCAACTTTGCAAACCTTGTGGTTCGACTTACTTACTTTTACTCACTTACTTACTTAAACCTATGATTTCACCAACGTTTTCGTTGACAGATTTCTATTTTTTTCTCAGGTCTTACACGATATGTGAAACATGCTTCCGCTCACTATTTGATACTTGCATTGGATGTCGAGTATACATGCATTACTTGGAGCGTCTTTGACTTTACTTTAAACCGTGTCGCCTAGATTTCAAATGTACTTATAACCTTGTAACTTAACTTTTGGTTGAACAATTCTTGTAAACTTTGGGAACAATCTTTATTTTGAAATGAAGGCGACATATTTTGGTCAAACTTGGTCTTAAAGACTTATGACCATGCAATGGGACCTACGTAGACGACGCCGTCACTTGACGATTTGTCGGGGTCGCTACATAACCGACATTAACAAGATGCATATATAAGAATATCCCCATCATTCCGGGACACCCTTCGGATATGATATAAATTTCGAAGTACTAAAGCATCCGGTACTTTGGATGGGGTTTGTTAGGCCCAATAGATCTATCTTTAGGATTCGCGTCAATTAGGGTGTCTGTTCCCTAATTCTTAGATTACCAGACTTAATAAAAAGGGGCATATTCGATTTCGATAATTCAACCATAGAATGTAGTTTCACGTACTTGTGTCTATTTTGTAAATCATTTATAAAACCTGCATGTATTCTCATCCCAAAATATTAGATTTTAAAAGTGGGACTATAACTCACTTTCACAGATTTTTACTTCGTCGAGAAGTAAGACTTGTCCACTGTTGATTCACGAACCTATAACAATATATACATGTATATTAAAGTATGTTCAAAATATATTTACAACACTTTTAATATATTTTGATGTTTTAAGTTTATTAAGTCAGCTGTCCTCGTTAGTAACCTACAACTAGTTGTCCACAGTTAGATGTACAGAAATAAATCGATAAATATTATCTTGAATCAATCCACGACCCAGTGTATACGTATCTCAGTATTGATCACAACTCAAACTATATATATTTTGGAATCAACCTCAACCCTGTATAGTTAACTCCAACATTCACATATAGAGTGTCTATGGTTGTTCCGAAATATATATAGATGTGTCGACATGATAGGTCGAAACATTGTATACGTGTCTATGGTATCTCAAGATTACATAATATACAATACAAGTTGATTAAGTTATGGTTGGAATAGATTTGTTACCAATTTTCACGTAGCTAAAATGAGAAAAATTATCCAATCTTGTTTTACCCATAACTTCTTCATTTTAAATCCGTTTTGAGTGAATCAAATTGCTATGGTTTCATATTGAACTCTATTTTATGAATCTAAACAGAAAAAGTATAGGTTTATAGTCGAAAAAATAAGTTACAAGTCATTTTTGTAAAGGTAGTCATTTCAGTCGAAAGAACGACGTCTAGATGACCATTTTAGAAAACATACTTCCACTTTGAGTTTAACCATAATTTTTGGATATAGTTTCATGTTCATAATAAAAATCATTTTCTCATAATAACAACTTTTAACTCAAAGTTTATCAGAGTTTTTAATTAACTAACCCAAAACAGCCCGCGGTGTTACTACGACGGCGTAAATCCGGTTTTACGGTGTTTTTCGTGTTTCCAGGTTTTAAATCATTAAGTTAGCATATCATATAGATATAGAACATGTGTTTAGTTGATTTTAAAAGTCAAGTTAGAAGGATTAACTTTTGTTTGCGAACAAGTTTAGAATTAACTAAACTATGTTCTAGTGATTACAAGTTTAAACCTTCGAATAAGATAGCTTTATATGTATGAATCGAATGATGTTATGAACATCATTACTACCTTAAGTTCCTTAGATAAACCTACTGGAAAAGAGAAAAATGGATCTAGCTTCAACAGATCCATGGATGGCTCGAAGTTCTTGAAGCAGAATCATGACACGAAAACAAGTTCAAGTAAGATCATCACTTGAAATAAGATTGTTATAGTTATAGAAATTGAACCAAAGTTTGAATATGATTATTACCTTGTATTAGAATGATAACCTAATGTAAGAAACAAAGATTTCTTGAGGTTGGATGATCACCTTACAAGATTGGAAGTGAGCTAGCAAACTTGAAAGTATTCTTGATTTTATGTAACTAGAACTTGTAGAATTTATGAAGAACACTTAGAACTTGAAGATAGAACTTGAGAGAGATCAATTAGATGAAGAAAATTGAAGAATGAAAGTGTTTGTAGGTGTTTTTGGTCGTTGGTGTATGGATTAGATATAAAGGATATGTAATTTTGTTTTCATGTAAATAAGTCATGAATGATTACTCATATTTTTGTAATTTTATGAGATATTTCATGCTAGTTGCCAAATTATGGTTCCCACATGTGTTAGGTGACTCACATGGGCTGCTAATAGCTGATCATTGGAGTGTATATACCAATAGTACATACATCTAAAATCTGTGTATTGTACGAGTACGAATGCGGGTGCATACGAGTAGAATTGTTGATGAAACTGAACGAGGATGTAATTGTAAGAATTTTTGTTAAGTAGAAGTATTTTGATAAGTGTATTGAAGTCTTTCAAAAGTGTATAAATACATATTAAAACACTACATGTATATACATTTTAACTGAGTCGTTAAGTCATCGTTAGTCGTTACATGCAAGTGTTGTTTTGAAACCTTTAGGTTAACGATCTTGTTAAATGTTGTTAACCCAATGTTTATAATATCAAATGAGATTTTAAATTATTATATTATCATGATATTATCATGTATGAATATCTCTTAATATGATATATATACATTAAATGTCTTTACAACGATAATCGTTACATATATGTCTCGTTTAAAAATCATTAAGTTAGTAGTCTTGTTTTTACATATGTAGTTCATTGTTAATATACTTAATAAAATGTTTACTTATAATAGTATCATGTTAACTATATATATATCCATATATATGTCATCATATACTTTTTACAAGTTTTAACGTTCGTGAATCACCGGTCAACTTGGGTGGTCAATTGTCTATATGAAACATATTTCAATTAATCAAGTCTTAATAAGTTTGATTGCTTAACATGTTGGAAACATTTAATCATGTAAATATCATTCTCAATTAATATATATAAACATGGAAAATTTCGGGTCACTACAATACTCAGCAAAAAAGTGCAAAAAGGCAAGTGACACCACAGAGAAACGCCACAACCGTTACAAATAGTCTAATTGTGTATAGCATATGTATAATGTATATATAATTATATAATTGTATATCTACATTGACTGTATGATTTTTGTAAATTTTAAGCCTTTAAGTTGATTACCTTAAATTATGCTGTATGTTTTTTTAAACCTTTAATTTATTGTCTAATTGTGAATATTACTTGTGCATGGTTAATTATATTGATGTATATTTCACATGAAGTGCTTTCTTATGGTTAATTTGTTGCTGCCCTAAATCAATTAGGCATGTCGGTTTCACATAGAACTTTGTATATATATGTAAAGTTTCTACAAGTGTAGATGGTAAGAAAACATATGATATATATATATATATATATATATATATATATATATATGTTTGACTGTATCTAAATATTTTACAGTAATATGTTAGTAGTTAAGTAGTAAATATAAGTTTTTAATTTTTAACTATGCAAATATGGAATTGTGTAAATGGCCAACCAATATCGTATGTAATTACGAGTAGTAATTAGCGCGAGTACTATTTGGGTGTTATGAAAATTCGTGATTTTCTATTTTTGAACCGGGTTGTATGAGACGGATTGATCTTTTTAGTTTGATTCCTAGTTTTCGTTTAGTTGGCTATTTGGCTTAAATATAAAGGTAAAAGAACTTAATTATTAAAAGTAGAGAATAAATAATTAACTCCTCTGACTTGGGATTCGGGAATTTTTGTATTCCATCCCCACGCTCCTCAGCCACCCTCCACCACCCTCCTCAGCCACCCTCTACCACCCTAAACCACCCTCCACCACCCTAAACCACCCTCCACCATCTCTTTTCATATACCAATCTTGACCAAAATTCTTTTTATTTCTTTTTATTCTTCTCTCCTTTTAGAACTTTGTTTCTTAAAACAATCACCTTCTGATCAAAACATAAACCTGTCCGTTCATCTTCTTCCACGGACAACCAACCCACCATCTTCTCCGGCCAGCCCTCTGGCCAAAGATGATGTAACCCTTATGTCAGAACCAAATGTCTCCTCGAGTTCAATGTCGAGTGATTGTCGTGTTACAGCGTTTTTGATTTTCAATTTCCTGGAGTCGTGGTCTCGTGATGATTGTCGGAGAGTATTCGGGAATTATGGGACTCTAAATGATGTGTACTTTGCTCGAAAGAGATTGTCGAGCGGCCAACGCTTCTGGTATGTCCGATTTGTTGGCGTTTCTGACATCGATTCCTTCGCGAGAGATTTAAACAACATTCAAGTCGACGGGAGGTGGATTCATGCCTACAAGGCAATCGAGAGAGATATATCCAGACAGAATAAAGGCAGTGCTTCAAACCCAATTTCCGAAGGTTTTAGTCGTACTCCTTTTCCTAATCCAAACGTCGATGACTATAAAGAATTTCCACATGCCCTTGGAGTCGTGTTTCAGCTAATACGTCAATACCATTCAGTTGGGAAGGTAAATCCTTCGCTGACTCTCTTGTAGGGGGTAATAAATCAAATCGTATCGAGATAAAAGTCGGTGGTAAATGGATTGATTTTGATCTTCCGGAATCGGTGAGCAACCATAACCTTGTTTTTAGTTTTAACAAGGATCGAATTCCATGGGCTTTGGTCAAAGTAAACAAGTCCCGGTTCGAAGATGTTGACGGCGGGTTTAAATCGGAGACGGCCAAGGGGTCTGAGCTGGGTGATAATGATCCGTCATTGGGTCCAATTTCTTCTTGTAATGTAACGGTTAATGAGGGCGAGCTTTGTGAAGATGATAAGAATGTTTTGCAGGGTGATAAACCTATTGAGAATTGCGAAGAGATTGACAATGATGTGGCTGATGTTGAAGAACTGACGCCGGATGTCGATGTGGTCGATGTGGCTGATGATGATGAGGCTGAAGAAGGAGAGTTCAAGCCGGTTAATTCGGGTGATGACACCGTTTCACCTTCGTCCGATGTCACACCTACCTCGATCTGCAAACCGGAAGTCAAAATAACTGGTGACTCGTTGCCCAATAGTTTCCAACCGTCGAGGTCGTCTGTAGCTGGTTCCCATGTCGATGGTACTGGTTTCGAGGAAAATCTGGGCACGCGTGATCCTTTTCATCAGGAATCCAAGGCGAGTTGTTGTCAAAAACTACATGAGCCTGTATCTCCTACTGGGCCAGATTATTCAAGTGCCTCTAATTTGGACAATCAGGCCCCAATTGGGCTGGAGCTGGGCTCAGATGAAAGAAACGTCGGTGACCCTAGCCCAGAAATAAGTGAATGTCGAGCATATTCCGCGGTAGCCCGTTTTCGCGTTAAAAAAAAAAAAGCTCCTCCTTTAATCAAAAGCCATTTTATTAAACAAGTGTGGGGTAGGTGTAATATGAAGCGTAACCGACGTCGAGACAATTTTCGTTGGCATGATAGATACTTTATCGAGAATGTGATGAATGACTCGGACGAGGATATTGGTTGATGCTCATGTTGCTCTTCTTGTGCGTCATCGGACTCGGAATCATAGGCTTATTGTCGTGTTGAGTCGCTATAATGTCCTCATGATTGTGCTTCTTCTATAGTTTCGAGATTAAGTGTGTTTGTGCGTCTTAATTTTGCAGTTGTATGTTGTTGTGTTTATTGTCTAGCTCCTTGCTAGTTTTCGTGTACTGTTTTTTTTCTATTAATAAAAATTGCTTGACTTTCAAAGAAAATATGGAATTGTGTACTTTTTAGATGGGTTTAAGGTGTTTTGATTTGATTGTTTCTTATCTCATGATTTTAGTGTGGAAGAGGCGAAGAAGAAAATTTATGCTTGTAGCACAACCACTTACAATAGGTTTCAGATTGAGGTGTCAGAGGAAGTTTCGGAGCAGTTTAAAGGTATGCTTCTTGTTTTCATGACAGCAGATGATCAATTGTTTCAGCTGTTGAAGCAGATGATATGATACTCTGATCGTTTCTTGAACAGCTATACCCGGAGTTTTTATTTGTGTTACCTGATTCCTATATTGATCCCGTTAACAAAGACTATAGAGGTAAGAGTTATCAGTTATGTAAATTTGATCATTTGTTATGTTTGATCAGTGAATGAATTATGATTTTCAAGCATTATGTTTGTTTTTGAAATTTCAGGAGACAAGTATATTAATGGAACTATCATACCTAGACCACTTCCCGTGCAATATGGAAGACATAGTGGAAGGTATAATGATCGGAATAGAGATTACAACAGACCACCTCGAGTTTATCAAGGAAATTATAATCAAGCTGAAGGGAAAAGTAATAACCATGCTAGAGAAACAGGGGGTGGTGGTTATGGGAAAGGCACCGGTGGCTAATACGGACAAACAGGCACTGGAAATTATGGTCAAGGGACAAGTGGACAATACGGGCAATGCGGTGTTGGACAATCTTGTGACGACCCGGGAATTTCCGACTAAAATTAAACTTAATCTTTATATGATTTCGACACTATAAGAAAAGTCTTTAATGTTGAGTCTAGAAAATTTTGGAACGATGTTCATATATTCATTTGACATTTGACAATTCCCGACGATTCATGAACGATTGTGTGCAAATAAATATGTAAACATATATATATAAATATTAACTATTCATTAAATGTTATTTTATAGTATATATACAATTAATAAACATGATATAATTAATAAGTTGTAATATTATTATATTAAATGTAATTAAAAGTTAAAATATAGTTGTTATAGTAATGTTATTATTACTTTCATTAATATTAGTAATATCAATAAATAATATTAATAATTAATCTTAGTAATAGTTATATTATAATAGATAATATATAGATATGAAATTTAACGCATATAATTTGTCATCTTTACTAATATTACTTTCATTACTATTATTTGAAAAAGTGTTTAATATTAATATCAGTGTTATTATTATTAATATGAATATTACATAATTACGAAATTTGATACAATTGATTTGTTGTATTATTATTATTATTATTATTATTATTATTATTATTATTATTATTATTATTATTATTATTAGTATTACTGTTATCATAATTAGTTGTAAGATTACAACTTTAGTAATATTAATGGATATTTATTATTATTATTATCTTTATCAATATTGGTATTATTAATATCATTAATATTACTATAGTTATTAGAAAATAATACAAACTATTATTTATATCATTAATAAAAATTATATTTCTATTATTAATAATTCTATTAGTACAAATCAGTATTTGTAATTATTATTAATTAGTATTATTATTACTAATATATATTTATTAATTATTTAAAATTAATTATATAATAAAAGTCTGAAAAAGGGATAGAATCTGTTTCATGTAGCTCTCAACCTGTTGATAAATTTTGTTTCTGTCGATTTGTTACCAGTCACGATCAAACAACAATTCATCATTATATATATTATACTCTGTAAGTAACTAGTGAATTAAATCAGAAAACTTATAAAAGAAAACAAGACATCCTCTGTTCTTGGGTTAAATTTCAAAAGCTTTGAAAACGAATTGAATCTCAAAATCCTTAAATGTAGAAGTGATAGGAATCATCCATGTAAACTATCTGTAAGTTCTCAATCCTCAAATCTTTCTATTAATTTCTAATTTCGAAGTCAAAGTTAAACTTTAAAAAGTCAACAGAGTTGTTCATCAAGAAATTCGAAATGGTTTTGAGGTTTCAGGTTAAATTGATACTTCCTAAAGTTTATAGGAGGGATTTAGAACACAATTCATGTTATAATTTTAATCTAAAACTATCTAAAAATTAAAATCCAATTTAGAGTTTATAGTGTTCTTGGTTCAATTATTCAAAAACTAGAATTTGAATTTAATTGTAAAATGTAATAATGAGGTGTTGTTAGAAATCATCCACTTAAACTTTTTGCAAAATTTCAATTTCCAAATCCTCGAAACGAATTTGAATTTTGAAGTCAAAGTTTTTATTTTAAAAAGTCAAACATTTTTCTTTGAACAAATTGGTGTAATATGTTGCAACCCAGATTCAATTGATTATACCAGTGTATTTTAATGATCATTTGAAAGATATTTCATGTAGATAATAAGGTCTCAAAACGTACAAATCGCGAAATCAATTTTTTTCTCTTCCTCAGAACCGTCGGCAGCAGCTTTTGGTTTTATATGTATATATATATATATTTTTTTGTTAAGTCTATTAATTTAAGTTCACACTTTGAAAACGTTTTCTGTTTTAATCATAGAAACAAGGAGTGATTGTTTTGATTAATTCGATTTGGGAATTGGATTGAATTGGTGAGGATGAAGTTGAGACAGGAAGTGAAGGAATAAAGAAAAATAAAACGGGTATAAAAACAGAAAAGCTGGAAACAGATGAGTGGTTTGTGTGTGTTCGGGTGTGCGAGAGGTCTTGGGTTCGAGCCTGGTTTTGGGCAATTATTATTAGGATGGTTCTTTTAAAAGGGTATACTACTTTTTTTTATTTTTATTATTATTTATTATTATTATTATTATTATTATTATTTTTATTATTATTATTATTATTATTATTATTATTATTATTATTATTATTATTATTATTAATTGTTATTAATGTTATTACAAGTATAATAATTATTACTAATACTAATATATGTATTATTATTAAAAAAAAATAGAAGTAAGATTATTATTATTATTATTATTATTATTATTATTATTATTATTATTAGCACAAAAATAATCCAAGTGATTATTACTTTCACCCAAATATTAGTATTAGTATCATTATAAGCATTATTATTATTATTATTAGTAACATAAGTATTATTATAAATATTATCATTTTTATTATTATTATTACTATCACTATCACTATTATTATTATTAGTATTACCATTATTATTATTAGCATTAGTATCAAAATGATTAATAAAATCATCGTTATTATAACTAACATTAGAATATGATTATTAGAATAATTAGTATTATTATTATTGTTATCACTAAGTATTGACATTAAGTATTATTAGTTTTATTATTACTATCATAATACAATTTATTATATTTATTACCAATATTAGTATCATTATCATATTTATAATTATTGAAATCATTAATATTATTAAAATAAGTATTATTAACATTATCAGTATTATAATTATCGTATTTAGTATTATTATAATAATTATCTTTCCAAACAACTGATATATATAAAAATGTATTAAGACACATAACATAACAAAATCAATATTTTCACACACAAAAGAATATTTGAGACATATATATATACATATATATATATATATATATATATATATATATATATATATATATATATATATATATATATATATATATATATATATGTATGTATGTATGTATATATATATATATGTATGTATGTATATATCATTAATATAAAAATGATACAACTAATAAACTATTATATATATAAAACTTATTCGCTTACAATTATGTATATTAATAAATATACAAATGATATAGGTTCGTGAATCCGAGGCCAACCCTGCATTTTTCAGTTTCGTCATATGTATTTTTACTACAAAATACAGTATTGTGAGTTTCATTTGCCTTTTTACCCTTTATATTTTTGGGCTGAGAATACATGCGCAATTTTTATAAATGTTTTACGAAATAGACACAAGTAATCGAAACTACATTATATGGTTGAATGATCGAAGCCGAATATGCCCCTTTTTGCTTGGTAACCTAAGAATTAGGGAACATCACTAATTTTGAGAATTAGTGCACGCCTAATTGACGCGAATCCTAAAGATAGATCTATTGGGCCTAACGAACCCCATCCAAAGTACCGGATGCTTTAGTACTTCGATGTTGTTTTATCATGTCCGAAGGATTTTCCGGAATGATAGGGGATATTCTTATATGCATCTTGTTAATGTCAGTTACCAGGTGTTCAATCCATATGAATGATTTTTGTCTCTATGCATGGGACGTATATTTATGAGAACTGAAAATGAAATTCTTGTGGTCTATTAAAATGATGAAAATGAATGATTATGATAAACTAATGAACTCACCAACCTTTTGGTTGACACTTTAAAGCATGTTTATTCTCAGGTATGAAAGAAATCTTCCGCTGTGCATTTGCTCATTTTAAGGATATTACTTGGAGTCATTCATGACATATTTTAAAAGACGTTGCATTCGAGTCGTTGAGTTCATCAAGATTATTATTAAGTCAATTATAGTTGAACATGTTATGAAATTGTACGCATGCCGTCAACTTTCGATGTAAAGAAAGTTTGTCTTTTAAAAACGAATGCAATGTTTGTAAAATGTATCATATAGAGGTCAAGTACCTCGCAATGTAACCAAATGTAATGTATTCGTCCAGATGGATTAGGACGGGTCGCTTCAAATCTGGGCAAGGTACAGTTGGACATTAAGGGAAAGGGACAGGTGTACAGTACATGTGATGCCCCGTACAAAACTATCGTGTACGAATCATCAACAACAGGATCATTACAAGGTTAAGTACTACATGCTGTAATAAAAGAAGTTGCATTCACGATAAAAAGATAACGTCATAACCGACGTCAATTGTTTTACACCAACAGTATGCTTCTACGAATAGCAAGCATGAATAAATGTATATTACCCTTAGGTCGTTACAAAACATAGTTTCAAATGTAATTAAGTTTGAATGCAAGATAAAGTAGTTCATGCGGTGATAACACTAGAGCAGCGGGTGTCTACGGCAAGACTAGTACACAACGGAAGCAAACCTTAAGCACCTGAGAAAAACATGCTTAAAAACATCAACACAAAGGTTGGTGAGCTATAGTTTAAGTATAACAGTATGTAAGGTAGGCCACGAGATTTCAATGCTACAAAGAGCGTTTCAAAACAGTATGATAAAGTATATGTTAACCGTGGGCACTTGGTAACTAGCTTAACGTTTATACCCCCTGAAAGTACACTTGGAAAGTGCGTATGTCTACGAAGTATTAAACACTCATTAAATGCTAGCGCTACTAGCCCGAGTGAGGATGTCAAACCCTATGGATCCATATCTAAGATTCGCGTTCACGGTTCAAAAACCAATGATTAAACGTTACCGAGCTAAAGGGAATGTTTATGCCGTTGTATAACCCACATATATAAGTTTAAGTACTCGTGCCTAGTATGTAAAACATAAAATCCGCATGTATTCTCAGTTCCCAAAATAAGTTAAAGTAAAAAGGGAATGCTATAACTCACAATGATAAAGTAGCGGTAAAGTATGACTCGGAAAGTAAGCAAGTAATGAAGGTTGTCCAAACGGGTCCTCAACCTAAGTCAAATAGTACTAAGTCAGTAAACCGTCCGAATAGGTTTAAAAGTATGTAAATAAGGTCTTAAAGGTCATCATCATTCATCATTAAACAAAAGGTGTAAAGTAAGTTTCGTTCATGAAAGTAGTTTAAAACAAAGGCTGAGTTCGGTCAGTCACCACGGCCTCTATACCTACTGAAATAAGGTGAGACCAGTGGCCATGGATCCGTCTATGAGTCCTTTAAGTGTGGTAAAAATTACAGAAGCAAACTCGTCTTCGTTTGACCGTGGCGACGGTCTAAGTGCGAGTAGGTCAGAATTTTCAGCACAACATCAAATGGACATAGTGACGATCAGAGGGCCATAAATCCTAAACCGTAACTCGGATTAAGACAAGTCCTATATGAAAAGTTATCTACTCGAATAGAGATATATGAAAATCATAGTTACAGTAGCCCAGGTCGTACGGGTCAGACACAGAAACAGTAAAACAGTAGGGTCAGTAGGTTCCGGTGGTTCTTGGTGTTCGATGCTTATCATGGTTCTCATCCTTGATGCATATAGCTTCAAGTGTGAAATGTCTTGTTCTTATTGATTAAAAACGTTCCATATTAATTGATTTCGTTGCGAGGTTTTGACCTCTATATGAGACATTTTTCAAAGACTGCATTCATTTTTAAAACAAACCATAACCTTTATTTCATAAATAAAGGTTTAAAAAGCTTTACGTAGATTATCAAATAATGATAATCTAAAATATCCTGTTTACACACGATCATTACATAATTGTTTACAATACCAATATGTTACAACAAAATAAGTTTCTTGAATGCAGTTTTTACACAATATCATACAAGCATGGACTCCAAATCTCGTCCTTATTTAAGTATGCGACAGCGGAAGCTCTTAATAATCACCTGAGAATAAACATGTTTAAAACGTCAACAAAAATGTTGGTGAGTTATAGGTTTAACCTATATATATCAAATCATAATAATAGACCACAAGATTTCATATTTCAATACACATCCCATACATAGAGATAAAAATCATTCATATGGTGAACACCTGGTAACCGACATTAACAAGATGCATATATAAGAATATCCCCATCATTCCGGGACACCCTTTGGATATGATATAAATTTCGAAGTACTAAAGCATCCGGTACTTTGGATGGGGTTTGTTAGGCCCAATAGATCTATCTTTAGGATTCGCGTCAATTAGGGTGTCTGTTCCCTAATTCTTAGATTACCAGACTTAATAAAAAGGGGCATATTCGATTTCGATAATTCAACCATAGAATGTAGTTTCACGTACTTGTGTCTATTTTGTAAATCATTTATAAAACCTGCATGTATTCTCATCCCAAAATATTAGATTTTAAAAGTGGAACTATAACTCACTTTCACAGATTTTTACTTCGTCGAGAAGTAAGACTTGGCCACTGTTGATTCACGAACCTATAACAATATATACATGTATATTAAAGTATGTTCAAAATATATTTACAACACTTTTAATATATTTTGATGTTTTAAGTTTATTAAGTCAGCTGTCCTCGTTAGTAACCTACAACTAGTTGTCCACAGTTAGATGTACAGAAATAAATCGATAAATATTATCTTGAATCAATTCACGACCCAGTGTATACGTATCTCAGTATTGATCACAACTCAAACTATATATATTTTGGAATCAACCTCAACCCTGTATAGTTAACTCCAACATTCACATATAGAGTGTCTATGGTTGTTCCGAAATATATATAGATGTGTCGACATGATAGGTCAAAACATTGTATACGTGTCTATGGTATCTCAAGATTACATAATATACAATACAAGTTGATTAAGTTATGGTTGGAATAGATTTGTTACCAATTTTCACGTAGCTAAAATGAGAAAAATTATCCAATCTTGTTTTACCCATAACTTCTTCATTTTAAATCCGTTTTGAGTGAATCAAATTGCTATGGTTTCATATTGAACTCTATTTTATGAATCTAAACAGAAAAAGTATAGGTTTATAGTCGGAAAAATAAGTTACAAGTCGTTTTTGTAAAGGTAGTCATTTCAGTCGAAAGAACGACGTCTAGATGACCATTTTAGAAAACATACTTCCACTTTGAGTTTAACCATAATTTTTGGATATAGTTTCATGTTAATAATAAAAATTATTTTATCAGAATAACAACTTTTAAATCAAAGTTTATCATAGTTTTTAATTAACTAACCCAAAACAGCCCGCGGTGTTACTACGACGGCGTAAATCCGGTTTTACGGTGTTTTTCGTGTTTCCAGGTTTTAAATCATTAAGTTAGCATATCATATAGATATAGAACATGTGTTTAGTTAATTTTAAAAGTCAAGTTAGAAGGATTAACTTTTTTTTGCGAACAAGTTTAGAATTAACTAAACTATGTTCTAGTGATTACGAGTTTAATCCTTCGAATAAGATAGTTTTATATATATGAATCGAATGATGTTATGAACATCATTACTACCTCAAGTTTAGTAGGTAAACCTACTGGAAGTGACAAGAAATGATCTAGCTTCAAAGGATCTTGGATGGCTTGAAAGTTCTTGAAGTAGGATCATGACACAAAAACAAGTTCAAGTAAGATTTTTACTCGAATTAAGATAGTTTATAGTTATAGAAATTGAATCAAAGTTTGAATATGAATATTACCTTGAATAAGAAAGATAACCTACTGTATATAACAAAGGTTTCTTGATCTTAGATGATTACTTGGAATGGATTAGAAAGCTTGGAAGTAAATTAGTAAACTTGAAGGGATTTTTGAAGTGTTCTTGAAGTGTTCTTCCTATGATGATTATAGCTTGATTCTTGAAGTGATTTTTGGTGAAGATGATGATTAACTACTGGAAAAATACGTTCATAATAGTGTGTGTGTGTTGAGAGAGAATTAGAAAGAGAATTGGAAGTGAAATGGAGTGAATGATGAGTGGTAATTGGTGAGTGGTGAGTGGGGTTAAAAGGAGTTCTAGTTAGTTGACTAGCTCATGGTAGAAGTTAAAATTGATTAGTCATACATGACATAATCAATAGTGGAATCCCATGCTAGTTCCTATTGGTATATACCCATAGTAAGTACGTTTTGAAGCTGTGTATAATACGGGTAAGAATACGACTAGAATTCTTGATGAAAGAAAAGAATGGGAAAGTAACTGTAACCATTTTCGTTAAGTATGAGTGTTTTGATATATGTCTTGAAGTCTTACAAAAGTATTTTAATACATCTAAATACACTACATGTATATACATTTTAACTGAGTCGTTAAGTCATCGTTAGTCGTTACATGTAAGTGTTGTTTTGAAACCTTTAAGTTAACGATCTCAATTAATGTTGTTAACCCATTGTTTATTATATCTAATGAGATGTTAAATTATTATATTATCATGATATTATGATATATTAATATATCTTAATATGATATATATACATTTAAATGTCGTTACAACGATAATCGTTACATATATGTCTCGTTTCGAAATCCTTAAGTTAGTAGTCTTGTTTATATGTATATAACTCATTGTTAATATACTTATGGAGATACTTACTTATCATAATCTCATGTTAACCATATGTATATCCATATATATATCGTCATGTCGTTTTTACAAGTTTTAACGTTCGTGAATCGCCGGTCAACTTGGGTGGTCAATTGTCTATATGAAACATATTTCAATTAATCAAGTCTTAACAAGTTTGATTGCTTAACATGTTGGAAACATTTAATCATGTAAATATCAATCTCAATTAATATATATAAACATGGAAAAGTTCGGGTCACTACAAAGTGTACAACTCGTTGATGTGTTTGCATCATTTTCACCAAGGTTTGACCATCATAACCCAAGTGTAAGTCTAAGACATGAAGCACAACTCACTTAAGTGTTGCAAGTGTTTTGATGAACCAAAGTTACATCAAAGTCTTAGATCTAACACATACATGAAATGTAAAAGTAATATTAACCAAGTTTTGACTATTAGGACACAAGTGTAGATCTAAGACATGTAGCACAACTCACTTAAGAGTTGTATGAAGTTTGATGAACCAAAGTTACATCAAAGTCTTAGATCTAACACACACATGAACTTTAAAACTAATAATAAGTTACAAACTTGAAAGTGAACTTATGAAATCAAGATCTTAAGTTGTAGAACATAGTTCTTAGTTTGATCTTGAAGATCCAAGACTCAAAAGTCTAGATCTAACATAAGTGTACAAAGTTATAGTTAAAGAAAGCTTACTTACATGTTCTTGAACTTTTAAAGTTAACTTTTGTTCAAGATAGATGAGATCAAAGTTAACTAGTAACACTTGACCAATTTTAACCAACAAACATGAATTTAAAGTGCATAATATAAAGAAATAAACTAAATAAACATGTAACTAGTTCATGGGTTGTTCATACTTTAAAGATTCAAACCAAAGTTTGATCTTTAAGAAAGTAAATGTGACGATCGCTCCAAATCCATATGGACGAACACGTCATTCATTGATTTCATTGCGAGGTATTTGACCTCTATGTGATACATTTTGTAACATTGTATTCGTTTGAAAAGGTATTTCATAAATGAATATATAAATTCCAGGTTTTTAACATCTGATGATTCCTACGTATAGACAATCACCATTTAAATGGTTTACAATAATACATCTATTGACAATACAGTCAAAATAAGATACATGGTAATGGTTTGGTGAATGCAAGTTTCTTGTATATAGCATGTATGACTCCAAGCACATATCTTGTATCACGTATAAGCAAACAGCGGAAGACTTCTAGAAACCTGAGAATAAACATGCTTCAAGTGTCAACACAAAGGTTGGTGAGTTCATAGTTTTAATATTACACATAATCCGTATATCAATGTGGATTACAAAAGTTCAGTTGTTTTATTCAAAACGTTTATCAATAGGTTTTACATAAAAGGTGGATCACAAGATTTCAGTTGTTTCATTCGAAACGTTTATCAATCGGTTCTACAAAATTGAGCACCCTGGTAACTAAACTTTAATGTTTATATAATGTGTACCCTTTGTATAATCATCTTAATAATACACGCAAACCAACGTGTACGCTTCTCAAATAGCATACGTCCGTTAAAAGGCTAGTGCTCTAGCTCGGACGGGGATATCAAGCCCTATGGATCCACATACTACTACTCGCGCCCACCAGCTCTTATAACCGGCAGTTACTAGTTACCAAAGCTAAGGGATTTTCGGTTCAAACTCAGTGTAGAATTTAGTATGTACTTGTATCCATTGCGTTTAAAATAGAGTGCATGTATTCTCAGCCCAAAAATATAGAGAGTAAAAGGGATCATATGAAACTCACGCATATAGATATTGTAAAACAGTTATTAAATCATTTGCATGTATTCTCAGCCCAAAAACATAAAGAGTAAAAGGGAGCAAATGAAACTCACGCATATAAATATTGTATATCGGTTAATAAAGCATTTGCATGTATTCTCAGCCCAAAAATGTAGAGAGTAAAAGGGATCTTATGAAACTCACAGTTTAATATTGATATACAATATTGCAGGAAAGCACGTAGACGCATCGGAGATGATAAACACGAGGTTTGATTCACAAAAATACCTCCGAACATTACCCATAATTTCCTTGGCAATAACTCATATTTTCCTTAGCTCTTTCCCGCTCGAAAACATATTTTGAAAATTACTTGGAAAGCACTCCGTCGTAATATTTTTTGTACATTATTATTTTTGTATCGCAAAAATAATAACACTAATAATAATAAAAAATAATAAGATTAATAATAATCTTATTAATAATAATAATAATAATAATAAATAATAAATAATATTACGGAGTATATATATATTTGTGTATGTGTGTGATTTAAATCGAGCGAAAACACTGAAATTTATAGATGTGGCCTGAAATCTGGAGTCATGCGACTCGCATGGAAATGGCCTTCTGGCCATGCGACTCGCATGAGGACCAGGGACAGCTCACATTGTTTTGGCTCCTAGCTTGTCGACATAATTAAATATTAATATAATATATATAATTTAAATAATTAATTATATATTATATTAAATTCACGTGCATAGTTGACTTGTAATTTTTGTTCCGATAAGTCGTACGTCATCACTCGACTTATGTCCCGGTTCTGGTTTTTCGAATGTCCTTTCGTACGCTGAGAAAACTTGCATTTTACGTTTCGTGACACGTACCTTTGTCAAGATATAGCCTTAAGTTATCCATAAACTATACCACTCATAGTATATCTTAAACTTTCGAGTATTTTGGTCATTTACTTCTATAAATCATCGTCTCGTTATTTGTTAAAAATACATTTTAAAATAGTGTTTTACTGTAGCAAAGTTACTGTAGCAAAGTCAAATTTTACTGTAGCAATTCACTGTAGCAAAGTCAATTTCACTGTAGCAAATAGTGATTTTCGAAAACACTGTAGCATTTTGAGTAATGTGGCAATTTGAAAACACTGTAGCAAATTAGTGTTTAACTGGTTCATCTTAAACGCTTTAGTTAACTTATCTAAATATCAATTGAATCAATAAACGAATGTTACTATCGTTTATTATATATATGTATATATCTTTTTAATATACATAAATCAGTTTTTAAATACACATTGGACGTTATTTATAAATAAATTTTAATAATAAATATTTCAACTTATCATATACATTCAAATAGATATTTAAACCAATAAGTTTAATGTACGGTATCAAACAATTAATACATTGTTACCTTTTCATGTTATAGTATATATGTATCTTTTTACATATAATTGTTCGCGAATCGTCGAAAACAACCGAAGGTATTTAAATATATAAAAGTAATTCAAAAATTTTGAGATTCAGTTTTACAGACTTTGCTTATCGTGTCGGAAATGTTAATCATACAAAGATTAAGTTTAAATTTAGTCAAAATTTCTGGGTCATCACAGTAAACTTGAAGTTTACTTCATGAATCACAAGTATGCTTTCAACACATGAACTTTGATCTTTAAACAAGTATTAAGTGTAGATCATAAACTAGAAAGTTTATGTCTTGTATGTTCTTGTTATGAACAAGATAATATGAAGAATAAACTAACAAGTTTGATTCTTGAAAACTAGTAAGTAAATAACAACAACTAACAACAAGTAACAAAATAACAACCATGAACAAGTATCAAACAACAAATGATGATGATAATTAAGGGTTGTTAGGCCACGGTTTTGGAGAGGAGAAAAGAAGGAAGTTTAAGCTTTGCTACTTACACTATTAGAGAGAAAAGAGAGAAATGTTGAAAGCTAGTAAGTGTGTGTAAATGAGAGAGTGAACAAGTGAAGTAGTAATAAGAAAAATGAAACAAAAAAAACACTCCTAGGCCTTCTAAGGTCGACGGCCTGCAGCTCACAAGGGGGAAGGGAAAAGTTTGTTGGTCACTTGCATGAAAAGCCTTACAAAGTTGGTTATTTGGTGTATGTGCATGGGGATTATGTGAAGACTAGATTCTTATTTCCTTAACTAACTAGTTACCATCTAAAGTGATACTTACAAGTGAAAGACATGGGCAAAATAGTCCAACTAAGAAGTAGGGTGGGCTCTTTAAGTCCATAAACACTAATAAAGCCCAAGTTTCATTATTTAACAAATAAATCCAACAAGAGCCCAAGTAATTAACTAATGACCTTAGTTAATTAAAATGATTAATAAAACTTAATCATGAATGTAAATAATACTTGAAAATATTATTTGTGTAAGTTTCGTGTGTCACAAAGACGTTTCGGGCATTTAAAGTCAAGTACGGGCATTCATGGCAACATGTAAATGTAATAACATACATTCGTTTTATCACAAGTATTAATAATAATAATTATTAATAAATAAACGTTGGAAAATTCAGGGTCATTACAGTACAGGCAAGGGACAGGTGAACAATATGGACAATTAACTGGTGGAAATTACGGGTAACATGCTGGGGGGAAATATGGGCATGGAAATGGGCCTGGAAGTAATCAAAACTCATACCAATATGGAGAAAATTCTAACTTCTCACAAGTGGAGCAGCAGAGCAATGTTCATGGGCAGCAAGGGAACTATGATGCTAATGGATAAGCAGGAGCATTCAATGTATGAATTCTGTCTTTTCTTAATTATGGTTAATGGTTAATTATTTTCAGTTAAATGCAGTTCATCTTTATGTCAATTTTGCTAGTGTTGGTTAAGTTTCGAATTATATGATAGCTATGCGAGACATTAATGAAGAGGTAGTAAGTTTGACCCGTTTGTGTTGTTAATAACTTGATTTGGGTTATGTTTGATTACAATCTTGTCAAGTAACAAAGTTAGGTAAAAATGGGAATGGGTCGAATGTCTCTCAAAGTACATTTTGCATGCATCAATGAATGCAACCTTTGACAAGAGAATTTAGATTGTTGACTATAGCGCTATTAATATGGGAGCTAATAATTCCACTTGCATTTGGTAAATCCACTCATAATCATGCTTAACATGTATTTACAGTATAAGTACCTAATGCATGATATGAATGGATTTATTAAATACACAAGTGGAAATATCATTACCAATGTTATCTAATCTATTGGTTGGTAAAAATTGGACAAAGCACTCCCGTCTAGCCCTTTTTGATTCCATCTAATTGTACCTTTTTTTTTTTTTTTTACTTATGATATGTTTGACTAGGCTTTGTAGAAATGCATGACTTGGTTTAGTGTTAGAATGTTTTAGTGCGTGACCTGTATTTATATTTACTAACAACGTCTTTGATATTTTGCATTTGCAGGGAAGATGACCAAAAGATGGGCAACATATGAGTTAATATTTTTCGTTTTTTGGTAGATAGATGTTAGGATAATGAGTAACGCTTTATTTAAATATTAGTGATTCCGCAAAATTTATTTTTTTGAACGGCAAACACACACCCTGCTAGGTCATTAACCCTTTGGTTAATTATATCTATATATCTAAATGGTAAAGGGCAAGTGAATAGGAAACTTTAGAACCTTTACAAACTTGCCCCAAACTTTTTAATTCTTATAACTCAATCACATTCTCTATAAAAGTTAATTTCATAGTTATTACAAACTTACCTCAAACTTTTCACATTTCATAATTTACCCAAAAAACTTCTCATTTATTATAAATCGCCCACTACTATCTACTAACTATTCATCATCATCATCATCATCATCATCATCATCATTATTAAATCAATCACATAATTTTCCACTTTATTATTGTTTAACTTTTTTTCTTATTATAAATTAACTACGTACCTCATTTTTTAATAATTGTTCTAATGTTATTATATATATATATATATATATATATATATATATATATATATATATATATATAAACCAATCGTTGATGTACGTCTCACTTTATTAATTGAACATTTGAATCTTTTCTCTCGACAAAACGAAAAGTAGTTTGTACCAATCGTTGATGTACGTCTCACTTTATTGATTGAACATTTGGATCTTTTCTCTCGACAAAACGAAAAGTAAAACAAAAAATGATGAATAATTACTTTCACGCTTATTACAAATCAATCACATAACTATTTTTGGTCCTTCCTTGACAAAACGAAAAAAAATTGATAAATAAGTACTTTCTCAATAATTATCTATGTAATTAATGTTAATAAAGGGTGAAGAACCGGCGCAAAGTCAGGTCGCTCAACTAGTTATATTCAATAGAATGTAGGATTTTACTATTCACTTCAATATTTTATTACTAAAGGTTAATTTGATCTTTTAACTTATCACACTTTGGTTCCAGATTCTTCACCCCATTCCTTCTTGGGAGATGATATATTCATATATCCACTTCTCTTTTTATTTCTTCCACTCAAAATTACTAAAATGTCATTAATATAAACTTACATGATCTTTTTAAAAATCTTTATTATAATTTACAGAGAGGTATTTTAGAAAAAAGTGATAGAAATGTTGGTGGAAGAAGTAAAAAGTTACGCGGAGAACAACACATCCACCGCCGGTAACACCGTCACCGCTGGTATCACCATCGCTACTGCTACAAGCATACAACTCCGTGTGTGATACAACCAACACCGCTGCTACTACTGCCGACGTAGTCTCCGCTGCTACCACATAACCGCCGCTGTTATCGTGTCCTACACCATCGTCGGTGTTGCTACCACGTACGCCATTCACCGGCTTCCTCCACCGATTGTTTCGCTCGACTGCTGTTTTTTCGTTTGTTGTGGATGACATCAATTATTAGGGTTCAAATATTTTCTTTCTAAAATCGACGAGGTAAAAAAAATTTTCCTTCACTTTCAGTCGTTAATTTACTGTTTCATGACTTCTAGTTTTTTTTTTTATTTATTTAAAACATAAAAATAATTAAATGAATGTATATGTGTTAAAAGTCCTAAGTTTAGTGATTTTTTTTTTATTTATATATAAAATAGGGTTATATTTAAACTTTTGGACTTGAAATGGGGTTATGAAGCTTCCCCAAATTGCTTACGATCTATCTCTCCGGCGCCAGCGACAGGCACTCCCAATAAGGTATGTTGGCATATTAAATATAAAATTTGATTTTTTATTTTATTGGAAAAGAACGGGTAATCTGGCCATCTGGGTGATGCTTTCAGTGATCAAATATTTGCTTTAAAAGTTGTCTACCACCTCTTTGATAAAATCCTTAAGAGAACTCTGTTGCAATAAACATGTGATTTTATTGAATTTCTTTTCTTTGTTAGTGTTGACATTTATTATAGTTAAAAAAGAGCTATATGATGCAAAATGTTCAACCTTTTTTCCATATTGAAATGTTCATTGTCATTTTGTATCTGTTAATTAGGTACAGTTTGTTGAAATAAAAAGTTAAAGCTTTTGTCCATAATGAAATATATATCAAATTGAATCGAGAAGATAGAGAAAGATGAGGATTCAAGTATCATTACCGACTCCAAAAAAGGCAGGTACCATGGTTGCCGAATAAGTGAGGTAATTGTCGTGTTGCCATTTGTGACTGTTATATTATATAAATTGATGATTGATGATTGATGATATGTTGATGGATACAACATGCTTTTGGATGTGTAGAATATGTCAACATTTTCCATTTTTCTTTGGCAGGTTGGACAAGCATAGGGTGGTATAAAAAACCTGCTTTTGTCCGAAAACACTGTAAGCCGTCTCCGTGCAAACTTTGTTGATATTGAGAGGTACTTTTAATGGCTCATGAGATCACTTTTAATGGCTCTATAACATTCTTGATTTGCCATAATTGTCCTTTTTGTCGGGACCTTCCTAAAATATGTTTTATTATAGTGTTAGTGTGTAAACCGTAAATCACTTATGTTGATGAAATTAGTGTTTGTAGTTATGTAGTTTTTCATGTTTAAAGATTTTTAAGTTTTACAATTTTGATGACCAAGGACAGTTAGCTATAGCTTTGTAGATTTTTTAGTTTTTCATGCTTTAAAATGAGTATATTTCCTATGCAAATTATGTAAACTTAGGTAAACTTTTGTACGTTCCTATGAAAACCTGTGTAAACTTATGCACCAGCTTTTACACCGACCATTAAATTATATAAAGTTATGTACTTTTCCCATGTATATTTATGCATTATCCAACGTACATATCCTTTCACAAACCACTAACCGAAACAACCGCAGCAACGCGCGGATGGCCAACCGCTTGTTGATACTAATATGGACTTTTGCAGTTTTCCGGTGAGGCGGTGACTGGGTTTGGATTTAAGTTTTCGTGTTCCTTCTCTTTTATTTATACACTATATAATTCATGGAATTCTAGGTAGACAATGTTGTTGTGCTAATCAAGTAAACGTGCTGATTTAAATTTGATTGCGTACTACTCCATATAATTATCTCAGTTAATTTTTTTTTCTATTTTGAAAAGCAAGTAAGCTATTTTATTAATGATATGAGGATTTACAGTCCCTATAGTTCTATACATATGAAAAATAAAGGAAATACAATCGACTATATACCCAAGGAACATGGAGAGCATTGCCACCGCGGAACTTGAATTGACAAGCGGGGAAGAAGCAACCATCAGTACCGCAATTGCGATGACAAAGTTGGCCGCAACTACCCATTTAACCAAGTGAGAATGCTACGCCATGAAACCGGGATGGGAGCGTAATGTCGTGGGTTTCGGTAAGGTGTTACCGAGAGGGACTTGTGTGATTTGTTAATTAGCCAATGACTGTTCTTTGCTGATTCGAGGAAATGTAGAACGTGAGGTTGATGAGCCATTGGTACCACTCGATGGTCGTTTTCTTTGCTCTTTTGGATATCCAAGAATAAGCTTGCGTTTGGATTTCGGATAATAATGTGTCGGTGCACCATTCTTTCTTGTGGAATACTTTTAGGTTTCGGTGTTTCCATATGAAGTGAAGAGATACCCATTTGATGGCTTGCCATATAGCCGATCTGTTTTGAGTAATTGCGAGTGGTTGGTTGTTTGTGGTGATGTCGGTGATATTAGAAAGTGTGTTGGTTGGGAAATTTAACCAATGGAGAAGTCGGGACCAAAGGTTTGCGGTTTTCGGACAAAAAAAAAAAGGATGTGTTCAATTGATTCAACTTGTGAATTACATAATGGGCAAGGGAGTGTGTTGAGATCGATGTTGCGTTTGTCTAGTTCGACACGTGTGGAAATTCTACCACGTTTAACTCTCCAAGTGAAGATGTTAACTTTTTGTGGTATTAGTTTGTTGCGGGGTGTTTCCATGTTATAGGTTGCCATTTTTTAAGTTATCGAAAATGTGTGAAGTGTTTTCGTTGTAAATGTACCAGTTTGGTCTAGGGTGAATTTCCAAGAGTCGGGTTTGATAAAGACTTCATAATAATTGTTCTATTTTGAGTTTAGTTTTGAAGTCTTTATTTTCAACTCACTTTAAAATATTTTTGTTTGTGGTACATATCATTTGATAAAGATCAAACCAATGAAAACATGTTCAAAACTCAATATCATATATTATATTATTATTATACAAACAACAATAAGTCAAACATATACCTAATTAAAGAATAAACAAAACGAGACAAAAGTGGATTGTATATGTACACATACAAACTAATTGAAAAATATGGATTGTATATGTGTAGTTTTGCCATCTTTTAAGTACTCAAAAATTGTAAGAAGAAAAAAAATGGTAAGCAAAGCACTTATATAAAGATGATGAATGATATTATGATATGTGATTGTAAAACGCAAAACTAGAAAAAGGTACGGAGTAGTAATCTCCCTCTTCACACAAATTAGCCTCCATTTTTGCCAGTTCAGCTCCAGCTTTCCTGCCCCTTCCCCACACCAAAATCACCATTTTCATCCACACAATCAACACCACCATCATCATCAATAACATTCAACTATCAATCATCACTTTCATTTTCCACTTCAAAACAACATTACACAACTTCCTTTATTAATTTCAACAAATATGCCTCTTTCCTATCTCTAGGGTTTTTGTCGATCAATTGGAATTGAAGACACTTGCAGGTAATTTTGCTTTTTCTATTTGATCGCCAGCTGTTATTATGCTTTTCGATGTTTACTGAATTTTTAATTTACCTGATTCAATTTATTGAATAATTTTATTTTATGTTTCAGTACTGAGATTTTAGTGTTTTAAGTTGGATATATATAACTGAAATTAATAATGCCTGAGGATTTGGTAACTTCTATATTATTGAATATTCTTAGTACATTTTAATATGTATGCTGTGATTATTGATTAAATAGAAGCATAACTTACAACTGCAAAAATAAAAAATGTAAAACAAAAATCGACGTGTGTTTGTCAAACTTTGTTTCTGCTACCTGGTACCTGCAATCGCATATTCGGAATAAGTATTTTAGTTAATGCAGATACATATATACACAGTGATGCACATGATATTGTAGTTGATGATGATGGATGTCACTGGTGCAGCATTGTTGATCTAACTCAAATTATAAATTTCGTGCATATAACTTTTTGTCTTCCCCTGATGTCTATTTCAACATTGCTTGACAGGCATGAGGCGTTCTAGACACAACAATGCTTTACAAGTTTACGATGAATGGCCTATCAGGAAGACCCTTACGCTTTCGGACGTTGACATTACTCACCCCTTCCTCACTCTACCTCGTCAGCCAGTTGAGACTTACATCCTTGTGCATCTAACACAGCTTGAACGTGATCATTTGCTTAACAGAGATCAAGTGGCCATAAACGCTCAAGATGATGACACTGGTGATGTTTATGTAATGAAGCTAAAATGGCGTGGGAGTTATTATAACCTTATTGGTAAATGGGGAAGAATCGTTCGTAGCAAGGGACTCGATGTTGGAAAAGAGATTAAAATGCGCTGGTTTAACGGATGCTTACATTTCTCAGTTCCACAACACGTTCTTTCTGTTCCACCTCTGCAGATTATTCCCTCGCCCGTATTGCACCATGACCCGTGGCCCATTAGAAAAGTTTTGACACTATCTGATGTGGACACGAATCATCCTTTCCTACCTTTAGCAAGAAAATTAGTTGAAGATCATATTCTTGTCCATTGGACCCCACAACAACGTGAGCTTCTGAGAAACGAAGAACAAGTGAATTTGAATGCACGAGACGTCGATACATCGGAAATATACGTGATGAAGCTGAGGTGGCGGGGTAACTATTATAATCTAATAGGAAAATGGGGAAATATTGTAAGGAGTAAAGGACTAGGAGTTGGTAAAGAGATCAAGATTCGATGGGCGAACGGGTGTTTACATTTTTCTGTTCCGTACGAGCATACAGTTGTGCCTACAACAATCCCGGTTATACAACATAACATTGATGAATGGCCGATTAAAAAGGTGCTGACATCATCTGACGTGGATACTAATCATCCTTTTCTTACGTTACCGGGAAAATCAATTGAAGATCATATTCTTTTATATTGGGCATCACAGGCACGCGAGCAATTAAGAAATGAACTTCAGGTACATGTAAATGCTCGAGATTATGATACGGGGGATCTGTTTTTAATGAAGTTGAAGTGTCGAGGGAGTTATTACAATTTGATTGGAAAATGGGGACAAATAATTAGAGGGAAGGGACTGCAAGTTGGACAGGAAATTAGGGTTCGTTGGGATAACGGCTACTTAGTTTTTTCAGTTCCTCAATGATCGCAATACAGATGGTTCATATGTAGAAGTTGACAGTGAAGGCTTTTGTTTTGTAATCTGGAAATGTGTCTTTACGTTACAAGATTATTGCTTTTTACATGGGATTCTAGGAATTATATTCTTCAAAGGTTTTTTTTTTTTTTTTTTTTTTTTGTAAAAATGGTTGCCTACTGTTATAGTGTTATGTTTTCAAATGCTTAATACCCAGAAGGTTGAAAGTTCTATAATGCTGTTGCTAATAGAAATACTAGTGTAGTTATGCACTTATGCTGGTTGATATGAGTTACTTTGATGTGATCTTTTTTATACAGTTAAATGGTCACTTTTTTATGCGATATTGCTGTTCAACATTATGAGCAGAATCTGTAACTTTTATTATAATTTAGTTAGATTAGTTTTTTTAAAATCTGACTTCAATACATGGTAGAATTTCAATTTCAAGTAACCAAATAAGCATATACAGTATTACCATCCATAATAGTCCTCGAACTTTCTTAAATCACACATTAGTATGTGGAGGTTAACCAGTCAAACATGTCGAAGTTGCAGATAATGTGTTTGTGTCTTTGACCATGTTGACCTTTTGTGGCCTGTTTCGGAAAGGTTTTATGGGTGAAAACAGAGTTGGTAAACTGAAAGTAGAAAGTGGTTAAAAGTTGCTAACCATTTTGATGCAGAAACAAAGATTTTGAAAGGAAAGATCGCATTACTTGAAACAAGTAATGCAGATTTACGACAGCAACTTCAAGAACATCAACTCAACTCTGAACTCTTAACTAAACAAGCAATAGATGCTCAGTTCGAGAAAGATAGGCTGTTACTCAAAATTGAGTCTGCCCGCAATGGTAAATCATGGGATGAGATGGACAGGGACTCAAATGAGGGCACCGACTTGTTGAAAACGTATGTATCTAAGATTCAAGAATTAGAAGGAGAACTGATGCAAATGCGAAGATTGAATACTTCAAAACGTAGTGACCTAATTGATTTCATGGATTTGGATGAGAATATTCTTCGCACAAAAAGTGGGTTGTTCTCAGATTCTGATTCTAAATCCGCTGAAGTTGTTGGTAACTCAGAAGTTGAAGAGAAGGAGCTAGAACATTGTTCTTTGCAAGAGAAACTTGATAGTGAGCTAAAAGAATTGGACAAAAGGCTGGAACAAAAGGAGGCTGAAATGAAGCGGTTTGCGGGTGGTGATACCTCTGTTCTGAAGCAACATTATGAGAAGAAAGTTCAAGACTTGGAACAAGAGAAGAGAACGTTGCAGAAAGAGATTGAACAACTTAGGTGCAATCTTGCAAAAATATCCTCCACTTCTGATGACAGTACTCAAAAGTTGAAGGAAAATTATATTCAGAAGTTGAATTTTGATATTATTAATCTGATCACTATCGTGAATAAAAGAAGCCAGTGAGCTTTCTTTTGTAATTCGTATTTTTAATCATTATTTCTGTTTGGCCACGATTTTTTACATTACATTTGATGTAATTAACCCAAAGATAAACTATTTGTGGGTTTCACTTGTTTAGAATGAGGCTAAGCCCTTCTGCTCAAGTTCTCTCTTATTTATGCCTGTTTGTAGGAAGTTATATTTGTGGTGGTTGTGTATGTGGGTGGTTTGATAATTGCTAATTTAGCAACTTACTTGCGCGTGGTGGTTCGTGTTGGTGATTTGTGTCACCAATATGATTTAAGTGTAATGGGATTAATTTGTTAACCAATATAATCTTGATAAATATCGAACAAGTTCGGGAAAGTGTGGAGTGCACACTTGTTTGAACTTATCTTGATTATGACGGGGGTTCGGGGGCAGCGCCCCCGATAGCGGGTCCAAGAGGTGGCAACCCCTGGCGGGGTCCAAGGGGCAGAGCCCCTGGCTGGGGTTAACATTGCTTTATTAAAAATGTGTTAAAATTCTTTTTTGACCCGGTTTGACCCAAAATAAAAAGCCCGGTTTTGAACCTCTTTTTAGCAGTTATTGAAACTGCCATTCGGCAGTTATAGAAGGAACTGCTATTCGACAGTTATAAACCCCGTTTTTGGTTATTTAATATCTGGTACGTTTTCAAATTCACACACACAAAAACACAGATTCATTGTTCAAAATTCTGAGTTTTATCCGATTGAAGATTTCGATAGTACCATCGAAATACTTTGATCTGAAAGTGATTACACGACTCTCAGAAATCCGATTTCGAAACTCATATTTACAACAGTTCGATTGACTTGAAGTTGCGGGATTCATTTCCGAGTCACCGGAGGTGGTGGTAACTATGACGGTGGTTTCATTTTCATGTCCTGTTTGTTGTTTATTTGGGGCTTTTCTTCAATAACTTTTGTATAATGATTATTCTTTTTCTTCTCAATGTTAATGGTACAGTCTTGTTGTAGACTTTTATTTTCAAAATCTGTGTTAACATAGTTACAAACTTACAAGTTGTTAAGTTTTAAATGAACCAGTTCTATTAGGATCATCTGAATAAGGAAGGGTTTAGACTTTAGATACTTGGATGCATTTAAGATTTTCAAGTCTTGTTGTCTTGGAACAGATAACTTACGTATTACAATTCAAACCATAACTGACAAAATATTTTTCATGCAAAAAAACGTAATAAATAAACCATTCCAAAAAATTACTCCGTAATTAATTTAATCAGACAAATCAAAATTAATATAATTAAACTTATTTAGGTTCCTTTTTATTATCAAAATTAAAATTGAAGAACGACTCTGCTGGTTTGACCCAAAATAAAAAGCCCGGTTTTGAACCTCTTTTTAGCAGTTATTGAAACTGCCATTCGGCAGTTATAGAAGGAACTGCTATTCGACAGTTATAAACCCCGTTTTTGGTTATTTAATATCTGGTACGTTTTCAAATTCACACACACAAAAACACAGATTCATTGTTCAAAATTCTGAGTTTTATCCGATTGAAGATTTCGATAGTACCATCGAAATACTTTGATCTGAAAGTGATTACACGACTCTCAGAAATCCGATTTCGAAACTCATATTTACAACAGTTCGATTGACTTGAAGTTGCGGGATTCATTTCCGAGTCACCGGAGGTGGTGGTAACTATGACGGTGGTTTCATTTTCATGTCCTGTTTGTTGTTTATTTGGGGCTTTTCTTCAATAACTTTTGTATAATGATTATTCTTTTTCTTCTCAATGTTAATGGTACAGTCTTGTTGTAGACTTTTATTTTCAAAATCTGTGTTAACATAGTTACAAACTTACAAGTTGTTAAGTTTTAAATGAACCAGTTCTATTAGGATCATCTGAATAAGGAAGGGTTTAGACTTTAGATACTTGGATGCATTTAAGATTTTCAAGTCTTGTTGTCTTGGAACAGATAACTTACGTATTACAATTCAAACCATAACTGACAAAATATTTTTCATGCAAAAAAACGTAATAAATAAACCATTCCAAAAAATTACTCCGTAATTAATTTAATCAGACAAATCAAAATTAATATAATTAAACTTATTTAGGTTCCTTTTTATTATCAAAATTAAAATTGAAGAACGACTCTGCTGGGGATCGAACCCAGAATCTCTGGTTTCGTAGACCAGCGCCTTATCCATTGGGCCACAGAGTCAACTTTGTGATTAGTCATTTTGTATGATATATATCCAAATAATATCTTAAGAGATACGTCGAATTTTTAAATAATGGGACAATATAAAGAAGTTTGTTAAGTATCCATTGATTGTTGCGTCTAGATATTTGTTTGTAAAATAATTGGTATTGTTATTGTCTGACCACACATTTTTAGAAAACTATTTAAAATAAATATACTAAAAACATTACATAATCAGATACTAGAGTTTTCTTATATTGCGCATACTGGAACTGCGGAAGTCTGAAATTTTTTAAATTGTGATTACAACTTAGTACATACTACCAAAGAAACCATCAAAGTATAAAATCATGTTTAAGATTCTTAAGATGTTCGTTTATCCCTTCAGTCATATCCAGCTCTGAAATACACGTTTACATACTATTAAAAAGTCAAAAGCTTAGTGAGTTCATGAGTTAACCATAAATAATATTCACATACTGTTAAAAAAAATTATCCACATTAGAACATAAAAGAACTTAACTGTTATAATATGCGCCATTTACGTATAACTCTAATGTGTATAAAACTTTTACAGGCTATTGATCAAAACGCACATTTTTCGAACACACTATAACGATTTGCCATAAAAAAACAAAAAACCAAAATGCTTTCGCAAGTCACAAGGGATCTTGCGAGCCTTGGGAATGCGTGATGTCCGGTCATTATCGAGAAACTTTAGGCCGTGATCGAAAAAATTTTGGTCGCAAGGTCACCTTGCGACCAAGCCTAAATCACCTTGCGACTTTGCACTTGGGTCTAAATCATGCACTCGCATAGGGGACATTGCGAATAGCAAGTGATCCTTATGAATTGAATTTGCGAAATGGGGTCAGGTTTATCAAATCGTAATAAGTTTCTTGCAAATTTTGAAATGTTTTCGTTTATTTTGACTTTTAAACGCACTTTGACCGCTCATAACTTCCTATAGACCATTATAATTTGTGATCCGTTTAATTTTACACCATTACCGGCAAAAAATAAACGAATCTTCCCAATCAATTTGAACTACATTACACAACTCGAAAATCACACATTTGTACATAAATCGCAACTCGCAAAATGGAGTCGATTTTTGAATATAAATTGGGACGTCAGTTTTAATATAAACGTAAAGATCTTTATAGAATACACATTTCTAAAAAATGGTGCCTAAATGTGAGCCACTGATCAAAAAGATATCGCGATCTGAAAAGTTTCAATCATGCTCGAACATACCCAGTCACATGGTCGCAGGAGCACCTTGTGACCCAGCGTTCACAAGGTCGCAAGCCCAAGTCGCATGGGCACTTTGACTTGTGAGGACATTTTGGCTTTTTTGTTTTTATTAGGGCAGATCGTTATAGTGCATTCGAAAAATGAGCAGTTGCGAAAAAAACATTCTGCTCTATTATACCCTATACAAATGCATTTACACTTGAACCGTAACATAAGTCATTCATGAATTGTATACAAATTATCTTTCAATCTTTCATTTCTTTCGTTTCAAATTAAAAGGAACTATTTTAACCTGTCTTTCATTTACTCCCATTTCATTTCTTATACTTTATGAAAACAAAATGTTAAGTTCGTTTCTTTGTAAAAAATTGCTTATGTCTCTTCGCATGAAGGGTGTTTAGAAACACATCGGGGCTGGATAAGCAGCATGGTGTAATGATGTGCATATGCGGTATGTGTGACGATCGCTCCAAATCCATATGGACGAACACGTCATTCATTGATTCCATTGCGAGGTATTTGACCTCTATATGATACGTTTTGTAAACATTGCATTCTTTTGAAAAGGCATACCATAAATGAATATTTAATTCCAAGGTTTTCGACATCTGATGATTTCTACATATAGACAACCACCGTAAATAATAGTTTACAATAATACTTCCGTTGACAATGCAGTCAAAATAGATACATGATGATGGTTTGATGAATGCAAGTTTCTTGTATATAGCATGTATGACTCCAAGCACATAACTTGTATCACGTATGAGCAAACAGCGGAAGACTTCTAGAAACCTGAGAATAAACATGCTTCAAGTGTCAACACAAAGGTTGGTGAGTTCATAGTTTTAATATTACACATAATCCGTATATCAATGTGGATTACAAAAGTTCAGTTGTTTTATTCAAAACGTTTATCATTATGTTTTAAATAAAAGGTGAATCACAAGATTTCAGTTGTTTCATCCGAAACGTTTATCAATCGGTTCTACAAAATTGAGCACCCTGGTAACTAAACTTAACGTATATATAATTTGTACCCTTTGTATAATCATCTTAATAATACACGCAAACCAACGTGTACGCTTCTCAAATAGCATACGTCCGTTAAAAGGCTAGTGCTCTAGCTCGGACGGGGATATCAAGCCCTATGGATCCATATACTACTACTCGCGCCCACCAGTTCTTATAACTGGCAGTTAACAGTTACCAAAGGTAAGGGATTTTCGGTTCAAACTCAGTGTAGAATTTAGTATGTACTTGTATCCATTGCATTTAAAATAAAGTGCATGTATTCTCAGTCCAAAAATATATATTGCAAAAGCAATTAAAAAGGGATCAATGAAACTCACACATATAAATCTAGTATTTTCAGTATTTATAAATAGTCGCATGTATTCTCAGCCCAAAAATATATTGAGTAAAAGGGATCATATGAAACTCACGCATATAAATCTAGTATTTTCAGTATTTATAAATAGTCGCATGTATTCTCAGCCCAAAAATATATTGAGTAAAAGGGATCATATGAAACTCACTGTTTAATATTGATATACAATATTGCAGGAAAGCACGTAGACGCATCGGAGATGATAAACACGAGGTTTGATTCACAAAAAAAATACCCCCGAACATTACCCATAACCTCCTTGGCAATAACCCATAATTTCCTTAGCTCTAGCTTGCTCGAAAACTCATTTTGAAAATTACTTGGACAGCACTCCGTCGTAATATTTGTTGTACATTATTATTTTTGTTTTGGCTCCTAGCTTGTCGACATAATATAAAATAAATATAAATATATAAATAATTAATATAATTATTTATATATTATATTTTATTCTTGTGCATAGTAGACTAGATATTTTTGGTCCGTTGCGTCGGGCGTTTCTTCTTGACTCGGGTCCCGGTTCCGGATTTTCAGACGTCCTTGCGTACTATTTTATATCGTGTACTTTGCGTTCCGCAACTTGTACTCTTGTCATTTTTAGACGTTCTTCATCAATAATTTGAACCTTTTTAATTGTATCTTGTACATTTGAGCATTTTGGACCTTTCCGTCTTCAATTCTTCGTTTTCGCCTTTTGTCTTCGCACTTATTAAATATAAACGAATATTACTTGAATATGGAACAATTACAACTAAAATCCTGTCTTTCTTGGGGGATAATGCTATGAAATATATGTTCCTTTTTAGCCTTATCAATAGCCTTAAATTATCCCTTAATTATATCACTCAAAGTGTATCTTAAACTTTCGAGTGTTTTGGTCATTTACTTCTATAAATCATCGTCTCGCTATTTGTTAAAATACATTTTTATAATAGCGTTTTACTGTAGCAAAGTTACTGTAGCAAAGTCAAATTTTACTGTAGCAATTCACTGTAGCAAATAGTGATTTTCGAAAACACTGTAGCATTTTGAGTAATGTGGCAATTTGAAAACACTGTAACAAATTAGTGTTTAACTGGTTCATCTTAAACGCTTTAGTTAACTTATCTAAATATCAATTGAATCAATAAACGAATGTTACTATCGTTTATTATATATATGTATATATCTTTTTAATATACATAAATCAGTTTTTAAATACACATTGGAAGTTATTTATAAATAAATTTTAATAATAAATATTTCAACTTATCATATACATTCAAATAGATATTTAAACCAATAAGTTTAATGTACGGTATCAAACAATTAATACATTGTTACCTTTTCATGTTATAGTATATATGTATCTATTTACATATAATTGTTCGCGAATCGTCGAAAACAACCGAAGGGTATTTAAATATATAAAAGTAATTCAAAAATTTTGAGATTCAGTTTTACAGACTTTGCTTATCGTGTCGGAAATGTTAATCATACAAAGATTAAGTTTAAATTTAGTCGAAATTTCTGGGTCATCACAGTATGCCCCTTCGGTGGCGGCGCATCAACACATCAGCAAAGCTTCTTCAGAACAGTTTGAGTGATCATGCAGAAAGAGTTCAATTATTGCAACGTATGGTGTCAAATCTTGTTACAGAATCAGGCAAATCAAAAGACCGGCTTGATATTGCGATGGAGCATGTGTCTGTTTTATTATCACAGGTTAGAATGCACCCCGTTCCTTCTTCCCGGTATGAAAGAAATGATTGTTTTACATAGGAATTTGTAGAAATAATAAAAAGAATTAATGCGAGGTCATGTGCGAAGTTCTTGTTTTTTTGGTATAGATTATGATTTATGAAGAACTTCTGAGACATGGTTGTTTGATGCTAATGCATCTGTTTTTTTAGGGTTTTTCAGTGTGTCACGTTTGTGACCATCTTTTGTTCCACAACCTCTTTTTTAAAGAAAAGAAATACATAAATTAAATAAAAGTAGATCAGAAGATCTAATAAAATTACAAGTGATGCAAACAATATCCAAACCATTGTGACACATAACCCCCCGTTTGTGCACGTCCCAAGCCAAGCTAAACACCTGAATATTGAGCGTCTTGAAACAATTGATGGTGAAAACAAAATGCATTATGATGAATCAAGAATCAAGTCCCGAGCACCAAGTTCCAAAATCACTCCAAACGTCTAACCCACCGGATGTCTAAACACAAAAAATTGGCAAACTTCACGTACAAACTAGCATGTGAGCCAAGAAAGCGACCTAGCAATCTCAACACATTCGAGTGTTGGGGTGCTTGAAGCCATTGATCCAGACCATCGGGGTAAGAACGCAACACACCCCTGTGTTTATCCAGAGTGGTTGACTTGTAATTGAAGTTATTGTCTGCTAACGAATAAGAAGCTCTGAAGTCAATGACGAAAAAATGGTATGTTTGATAAGGGGTTAAGAAAAAGCTATTGCTTAACCTTGGGCCATTTTGACATATGAGTGTTTTTTCCGGTCTTATGAATAAAACACCTTAAAGTCAACTGGACACAACAAAAAGTTAACATAAAGAAAAATATACAATTGAATCCTACAGTTCCAACTATACTTCATGCCTGCTTCTGTTTGTTTAAATAATAGAAATGTTTTTGAAAATCAAGAACTGCACAAACAAGGTGCATGAAACCGATCTCTGGCCATAAAACCGATGGTGAATACAACAAACACTTACCGCTCTGCCACAGAAGAAAATTACTCAAACGCGTCTCCCCTGACGTACGAATTATAATATCAGGGTCAGGTGCACCCCCCATATACATACGCCTCTCGATATCCGACACACTAATTTTAACCGATCCATCATTCAAGTTGTCTTCACAAGATTCTCGAACACCGTGTAAAATCTCATCGATCGAAGTATACGCAACACAGATCAACAACACGGACTTTAGCGTTTTTGGTAGTGGCATCCATGGCTCTCTGTACCCAAGGCCGATGTGGGATGATTTACTCAACACGCCCCCTCACACGAGGCGCAGTTAACTGCGGGCGCGGTCCCAACATCAATGACCGGGTGTGGTCCCAACATCAATAACCGTAGCTCTGATACCATGTGAAATAATAGACTTGAGCCCAATTCAACCCCAAAAGTTAACTCAAGGGGATGAGGAACCCAAGCTATTATAAGTGCCACAATATTTTTACCCAAGGCCGATGTGGGATGATTTACTCAACACTCTCTCTGCTGCTAACCTCACAGATTCGCTTAAAAGCGTAAGGTTTCCTATAAACCGAACCCTAGTTCCGTATTGCCTGATTATGATCTCTTCTTTTATCAACCTTTCAATCTTTTCCACCATTAAATCCATTAAAGATTCGACTTCTTCAGGGTTCCGTTTAAAGTTGTCTATACTAAAGGCGTAAACAGTCACATATTTCACCCCTAACTCATAGCAGTACCTAAGCATTGACATTAACGCTGAAAACCCAACTCGATACCCTGCCCCGTTAATCATGTTGTGTTTCTGGGAGTATCTTCGATTCCCATCCATTATAAAAGCAATGTGATTCGGTATGACTGATACCGAAAGGATGTTAAAAATACATTTTCTTATAAAACCACCCACAAATTCGGACACCCGAGTTACATGTTTAACATCCATACCAAACTTTTGAGATGTTAATCAAACCTGCTAGTTATGATTACAACAATGATTTAGTTAAAATCATCAACAAAAGCAGCACAAACTACGCTGCAATATAAGACTATTACAAGAATCAAACTTCAGAACTAAACAATGAATTCCATATAAGGGGAACATTTTAGGGTTAGATGTCAAGCTCCATTAAAGTTGCGTTAGTACAGTTAATACAGAATGATTAGATCACAGTGGCAGTAAAACCAGCAAATTTTAAAATCTTTATTTCATATACAAGTAAACTCAAGATTAAATGATTAATCATGACTTAATGGGATTACGACAAGAAAAGGTTGAAATTTTTTAGGTTAAAATATGATATTGTTGGATGGTGACTCAATTTTATTTTGAGTTGTCAACTTGTTACCTAACAAAGTTTATGGGCACATGGCTGAATTACATTCAACAATTCAACAAATGGATGCCAACAAAGTCAAATAAAGGAGAAAGCTAAAGTAATACAATATTGCTTTGAAGACTTCATTTAAAACATGTCTTTAGACAATTGAAGTCAGGCCATGTATGTATTCACACATGCAATCTACGGATATATCTCAACTATAAATGGCAGTGCATGAAACCTCATTTGGATATCCCATGCAAAGTGAAAGAGTTTCATAATAACTCTTGTACTTGTAAGAAAAATAGAGAAAAGAGTGGTATAGAATTGTTAGTCAAAATTCTATACGAGTGAGTTACGAGGGAAGTGTAATAATCTAGTGAGTGGTCCAAATACTTTGTTAGTATTTTCGGAGCCTAGATTGAGTGATACTGATAATGCCAAAAATGAACACATATTTTATAGCATTATTCCTCAGGAAAGACAAGATTTTAGTTGCAATTGTTCAAATTACAAGCGATATTCGTTTAAATATTAAAAAGAGAAGATAAAAGGCAAATTCGACAAATTGAAGACAAAAAGGTCCAAAGAGCTAAAAAGTACAAGATACAATTAAAAAGGTTCAAAATATTGATGAGGAACGTCTCAAAATGACAAGAGTACAAGTTACAAGACGCAAAGTACGCGATTTAAAATAATACGCGAGGACGTCCGAAAATCCGGAACCGGGGCCTGAGCCTAGAAGAAACGCCCGACGCAACGGACTAAAAATATCTACTCAACTATGCATATAAATATAATATAATATATAAATAATTATTAAAATTATTTATATATTTATATTATTTATTTATTATGTCGGCAAGCAATCAGATAAAAGAATGTGAGCTGTCATCACCAGCCATGCGACTCGCATGGCAGGAAGGGTAAGCCCATGCGAGTCGCATGGCTTACTTTTCCAGGCCACCTTCTATATAAAGCAAGTTCGTGATTCAGTTTGATGTACACCATAAAATCTATCTCCCTCTATCTCAAACATATGATATAAATAAATATTTTTAATTTTAATTTTAATTCTAATAATAAGGGTATGTTAGCGAATGTTGTAAGGGTGTAAGTCGAAATTCTGTCCGTGTAACGCTACGCTATTTTTAATCATTGTAAGTTATGTTCAACCTTTTTACATTAATGTCTCGTAGCTAAGTTATTATTATGCTTATTTAAAACGAAGTAATCATGATGTTGGGCTAATTACTAAAATTGGGTAATTGGGCTTTGTACCATAATTGGGGTTTGGACAAAAGAACGACACTTGTGGAAATTAGACTATGGGCTATTAATGGGCTTTATATTTGTTTAACTAAATGAAAGTTTGTTAATGTTAATATAAAGATTTACAATTGGGCGTCCCTATAAATTACCATATACACTCAATCGGACACGATGGGCGGGGTATTTATATGTACGAATAATCGTTCATTTAACCGGACACGGGAATGGATTAATAGCCACTAGAATAATTAAAACAGGGGTGAAATTACATTCAAGGGTAATTGGTGTAATTGTTAACAAAGTAGTAAAACCTTGGTTTACACGCAGTCGATAACCTGGTGTATTCATTAAACAAAGTATTAAAACCTTGTTACAATTCGAATCCCCAATTAGTTGGAATATTTAACTTCGGGTATAAGAATAATTTGATGAGGACACTCGCACTTTATATTTATGACTGATGGACTGTTATAGACAAAAACCAGACGGACATATTAAATAATCCAGGACAAAGGACAATTAACCCATGGGCATAAAACTAAAATCAACACGTCGAACATCATGATTACGGAAGTTTAAATAAGCATAATTCTTTTATTTCATATTTAATTTCCTTTATTTTATATTTAATTGCACTTCTAATTATCGCACTTTTATTTATTGTTATTTTATTTAATCGCACTTTTAATTATCATACTTTTTAATTATCGCAAGTTTATTTTATCGCACTTTTATTATTCGCAATTTCATTATCGTTATTTACTTTACGCTTTAATTTAAGTCTTGTATTTATTTTATATTTTACATTAGGTTTTAACTGCGACTAAAGTCTTAAAATCGACAAACCGGTCATTAAACGGTAAAAACCCCCCTTTATAATAATAATATCACTTATATATATATTTGTATTTTTATAAAAGTAAACTAATATAGCGTTGAGCTTTGTTTAAAGATTTCCTTGTGGAACGAACCGGACTTACTAAAAACTACACTACTGTACGATTAGGTACACTGCCTATAAGTGTTGTAGCAAGGTTTAAGTATATCCATTCTATAAATAAATAAATATCTTGTGTAAAATTGTATCGTATTTAATAGTATTTTCTGCTAAAATTAATAACTATTTTATATACACCTCGTACGACATCAAGTATTTTTGGCGCCGCTGCCGGGGATTCACCGAAGCGAAACGCCATATTTTTAATTTTTAAGTTATAATTAATTTTTGTAAAATTTATATTTTCGTTTAAAAATTAAAAATATATAATAAAAAAAACTTTTAAAATCGAAAAAAAAAATATATTTTAAAGTGTATTTTAAGTTTTTCTTTATTATTTACAAAATATTAAAGTATTTGTATTTTATTTTAGTATTTTATTAAGTTTTTAGTTAAATTATATATTTATATCTTATATTATAAAACTGAAAATATAAAATAAATTTTAAAAATCACGTGACCTGTCAAATTGAACCTGTCAATTGAACCAGTCCAGTTCAGTCATGCGATTCGCATGACCCACCGGCTTATTTCATGCGACTCGCATAAGGAGTTTGACCAAGCCACCAATTTACCCTAATATCGCATTTATTACGGGGATTAATTAATTATTATTCCCTAAACCCTATTCTTATTATTAATATTATTTTTTAGTTTTTAGTTTAATTAATTATTATTACTTTTATATTTAGTTTTAAATATATATACTTAATATTTTATTATATAAAATATAAAATAATATTTTTATAAAATCTAATATTTTTATAACTTTTTATAACTTTTATATTTTTATATCTTTTAATTGTTTTAGCGTAATTTTTATATTTTTATTATTCGTACTTAGTTTTTAGACATAGTATTTACCGTAGTAATTTTAGATTTTTAGGCTTTGCCGTAAACTCTCTTAAGTGCTTATTCCTTAGATTAAGTATTAGGTGCTTTAGAATTTTGCGACGCCTTTTTAAGTTTTAGTTTTTTTTTAAGTTATTTCCATTTGGGATTTAGTTTTTCCTGTAAGCTTTAATATTTTTAGACACCTTTTACTATGTATCAATTATCATTCCAATTAGTAATTTTAATTTGCGATTATAATTTTAAGTTAGTTGTAGTAATAAGGTTAGGTTAGTCAAGTATTTTTAAGTTTTTATAAGTTTCTTTTATTTTTCCGTCACCTTTTATTTTTCAACCATTTTTCTTTTTCGACCTTTTTCGACCTTTTTCGACGAACTCTTTTTCTCTCTTATTTCTCGCCATTCTAGTTTTTAGGACTTAGAATTTTTTCTACTTCTTATCTAAATTTCTTAAAATTACGAAAATTTATTTTAAGTGGTTAAATTATTAGACATCAAAATTTTCTGGTTCGTAGTAATAGTTGGATTTGTACGTGGACCGGGTTATTGGAGCCAAACAGTCCTCAATTATATTGAGACCAAACGAATCCTGCCCCTCTGCTGCATCTTTTGGCTATTCGAAACGTGGGCAAAATCAGAAAAGTCTATTAATTGGATAACTTATTATAATTTTTCTTTCCTTTTTAAAACTAATAGGATATTCAGTGAATGCACCGAGCAAGACGTTCATCACCTTTTGTACGTTCACCACCTGTAACTAGATCAAGACATCGTTTAACAAATATAACCGCCGTTGATTTTTCTTTAGAATCGTCATCCAGTCGACCAAGTACTTCAGTTCAAATTTTCGATAATCCATTTTTTGAACCCAACATCACAATTGAGAATCCAGAGAATATTCAGGAACGGTTCATAGATCTTGAACCATTAAACTTTCCTCCGGAACCACCAATCATTCAAACAGAGATTGTTGAGGAACGAACCATTAAATCAGAATCATCTAGTGATACCGATTCAACAAATTCAATTATGGAGAATCTGGAACCTTTAAGTATGGAAGACCGAATGAGAGCTAAACGCACTGGCCAAGGTCACGCAATTACTCATCCAGACATTAATGCGCCAGATTATGAAATCAAAGGACAAATTCTACACATGGTGACTAATCAATGCCAATTTAGTGGTGCGCCGAAGGAAGATCCAAATGAACATCTACGTACCTTTAATAGGATCTGCACACTATTTAAAATCCGAGAAGTGGAGGATGAACAGATATATCTCATGTTATTTCCCTGGACTTTAAAGGGAGAAGCCAAAGATTGGTTGGAATCGTTACCTGAAGGGGCGATCGATACATGGGACGTTTTAGTTGACAAATTTCTTAAACAATTCTTTCCTGCATCTAAAGCCGTAAGACTTCAAGCAGAAATTGTTACGTTCACACAGAAGCCAAATGAAACTCTATATGAGGCGTGGACAAGATATGGAAAGTTATTAAGAGGATGTCCGCAACATGGTTTAGACACCTGTCAAATAGTACAAATATTCTACCAAGGATGCGACATCACTACAAGAAAAGACATAGATATAGCAGCTGGTGGTTCTATTATGAAGAAAACCGAAACTGATGCTTACAAAATTATTGATAATACTGCTTCCCACTCACATGAGTGGCATCAAGAAAAAGACATCGTTAGATCATCTAAAGCAGCTAGAGCCGATTCTAGCCATGACTTAGATTCCATTTCGGCAAAGATAGATGCTTTCGAGAGACGAATGGAAAAGATGACTAAAGATATTCATGCTATACGAATTAGTTGTGAGCAGTGTGGAGGACCACATTTGACAAAAGATTGTCTCAGTATTGAATTAACAATGGAACAAAGAGAGAATATTTCATACATAAACCAAAGGACTGGAAATAATTATCAGAATAATTATCAACCGCCAAGACCGATTTACAATCAAAACCAAAATTATAACCGAAATGTTCCATACAACAACCAACAAGGTCCTAGCAATCAACAAGTATCTAACAATACTTACAATCAGCAAAGACCTATTTTTCCGATTAAACCACAACAAACCGACGAGAAAAAGCCAAATTTAGAAGATATGATATCAAAGCTAGTTGAGTCTCAAACGCAGTTTTTCACATCTCAGAAACAAACCAATGAACAAAATGCTCAAGCATTTAGAAATCAACAAGCTTCTATTCAAAATCTGGAACAAGAAGTGAGTAACCTAGCAAGGTTAATAGGTGAAAGAAAACCGGGAAGTCTACCTAGTGATACAAATGCTAACCCCCGGAATGAAACAGCTAAAGCCATTACCACAAGAAGTGGTACAACACTTAAACCACCGGAAATACCTGTAACTTCTGATGAAACCATTCCTACTCCACAAGAACCACAACCTGATCAAGATAAGGAAAAAGAACCGGTAGTTGAAAAGGTTAATGAAGATAACACAGTTAAGGCTAAACCTTATGTTAAACCGTACCAACCACCGCTTCCTTACCCGAGTAAAATGAGAAAAGAAAGACTTGAAGCCGAGCAATCCAAATTTTTGGATATGTTTAAACAAATAAATATAAATCTTCCTTTCATTGATGTAATTTCAGGAATGCCAAGGTATGCTAAATTCTTGAAAGATCTAATCACGAATAGAAAGAAAATGGAAGAACTCTCGGCTGTCACTATGAATGCAAATTGTTCAGCAGTGCTGTTGAATAAGATACCAGAAAAATTATCTGATCCAGGAAGTTTCACAATTCCATGTTTTCTGGGTAGTCTTAGTTCAATAGAAGCATTGGCAGACTTAGGTGCTAGTATAAATCTAATGCCGTATTCACTATACGCTAAACTAGACCTTGGAGAATTGAAACCAACCAGAATAAGCATACAACTAGCCGATAGATCAATAAAATATCCTAGAGGGATAATGGAGAACATGCTAGTTAAAGTTGGTACTTTAGTATTTCCAGTAGATTTTGTTGTTCTGGACATGGAAGAAGATTCTCAAGTTCCTCTCATATTAGGAAGACCATTCTTAAACACGGCTAAAGCAATGATAGACGTGTTCGGTAAGAAACTGACCCTAAGTATAGAGGATGAGAGTGTTACCTTTTCAGTTGATAGAGCAATGCAACAACCACAATCTGCAGATGATACATGTTATTATATTCAAACTATAGATGCACATGCAGAATTATTAGAAGAATTTCCAGAATTACAAGGAACAGGAGAATGTTCTTTAGGAGAAGGTAATGAACCAATTGATGAAGCTGAAATGTTAGCTACACTTATAGCTAATGGATATGAACCAACAACAGAAGAAATTCAAATGCTAAAAGAAGAAGACAGATATCGATATAAATCATCGATAGAAGAACCTCCGAAATTAGAGTTAAAGCCACTTCCAAACCATTTGGAATACGCTTATTTACATGGTGAATCTGAATTACCTGTAATAATATCGTCTTCTCTCACAAATGATGAAAAATCTCAACTCATTTCTGTGTTGAAAGCTCATAAACCAGCCATTGCATGGAAGATTCATGATATTAAAGGAATAAGTCCTTCGTATTGCACACATAAAATTCTTATGGAAGAAGGTCATAAAACGTATGTGCAACGCCAACGAAGACTAAATCCTAATATGCAAGATGTAGTTAAGAAAGAGATTATTAAACTGCTAGATGCAGGTTTGATATATCCAATTTCTGATAGTCCATGGGTAAGCCCAGTTCAATGCGTGCCTAAGAAGGGTGGCATGACTGTCATTACAAATGAGAAAAATGAGCTTATTCCTACTAGGACTGTAACAGGATGGCGTGTGTGTATTGATTATAGAAAATTAAATGACGCCACCAGAAAAGATCACTTTCCCTTACCTTTCATAGATCAAATGTTGGAAAGATTAGCCGGAAATAGTTACTATTGTTTTCTAGATGGATTTTCCGGATATTTTCAAATTCCAATAGCACCCGAAGATCAAGAGAAAACCACATTCACGTGCCCTTATGGTACTTTTGCTTACAAACGCATGCCATTTGGACTTTGTAACGCCCCTACAACCTTTCAAAGGTGTATGATGGCGATTTTTCATGACATGATAGAAGAATGCATGGAAGTTTTCATGGATGACTTTTCAGTTTTCGGTGATACATTTAAATCATGTCTAGTTAATCTGGAACGAATGCTAATTAGATGCGAACAATCAAATCTAGTACTTAATTGGGAGAAATGCCATTTCATGGTTAAAGAAGGCATCGTTCTTGGACATAAAATTTCAAAAGAAGGAATTGAAGTGGATAGAGCTAAAGTAGATGTAATTGCTAAACTTCCACATCCCACCAATGTTAGAGGAGTTAGGAGTTTTCTAGGGCATGCCGGTTTTTACCGACGTTTTATAAAAGATTTTTCTAAAATTGCCACTCCTATGAATAAACTCCTAGAAAAGGATGCTCCATTCATCTTTTCAGATGAGTGTATCAAATCTTTTAATATTCTTAAAGAGAAACTCACTAATGCGCCGATCATGATAACACCAAATTGGAATCTACCATTTGAACTAATGTGCGATGCAAGTGATTTTGCAATGGGAGCCGTTTTAGGACAAAGGATTGAAAAACGATTTCAACCTATTTACTACACCAGTAAGACGTTACAAGGAGCACAAAAGAATTACACAACTACTGAAAAAGAACTCCTTGCTATTGTCTTTGCTTTCGACAAATTTCGTTCATATCTCGTTTTATCCAAAACAATAGTCTATACCGACCATTCTGCTCTTAGATACTTATTTTCGAAACAAGATGCCAAACCAAGATTAATTCGTTGGATCTTACTCTTACAAGAGTTTGATATTGAAATCCGAGACAAAAAGGGAGCAGAAATCTCGCCGCTGATCATCTTTCTCGTCTTAAAAATCCCGAATTAGAAGTTCTAAATGAATCGGCCATACAAGACAACTTTCCTGATGAATATCTATTGAAGATAGATTATAAAGAAATTTCATGGTTTGCAGACTATGCAAACTACTTAGTTTGTGGATTCCTTGAAAAAGGATTATCGTACCAAAGACGAAAGAAATTCTTCAGTGATATAAAACACTATTTCTGGGAAGATCCACATCTGTTTAAAAGTTGTCCCGATGGAATAATACGCCGATGTGTATTTGGAGATGAAGCTAGTAAAATTTTAAACCATTGTCACACAGGACCAACAGGAGGGCATTATGGGCCTCAACTAACAGCAAGAAAAGTTTATGAAGCTGGATTCTATTGGCCTACAATTTACAAAGACGCACACCTTCTTTGCAAATCCTGTGATGCATGTCAAAGGGCCGGAAAAATAAGTCAACGTGATGAAATGCCACAAAATGTCATCCAAGTATGTGAAGTATTTGACATTTGGGGTATTGACTTTATGGGTCCATTTCCAAAATCTAATAATAATCTATATATACTCGTAGCCATTGATTATGTATCTAAATGGGCGGAAGCACAAGCTCTCCCAACTAACGATGCACGAGTTGTAGTCAACTTTTTAAAACGTCTTTTTGCAAGGTTTGGAACACCGAAAGCTTTAATAAGTGATCGGGGTACTCATTTCTGTAATAATCAACTTGAGAAAGTTCTTAAAAGATATGGAGTAACTCATAAAATCTCCACCGCATATCATCCACAAACAAGTGGACAAGTTGAAAATACCAACCGAGCTTTAAAACGTATTCTAGAGAAAACCGTAGGATCAAATCCGAAGGAATGGTCCATTAAATTGGAGGATGCACTCTGGGCTTTTAGAACAGCCTACAAAACTCCAATTGGAACCACACCTTTTAGACTTGTTTATGGAAAAGCATGTCATCTTCCAGTAGAAATTGAACACAAAGCATTTTGGGCTTTGAAGACATGTAATCTTGATTTACATGAAGCCGGACGTCTACGATTAAGTCAACTAAACGAATTAGAAGAATTAAGGCATGAAGCATACGAAAATTCGTTAATCTATAAAGAAAGAACGAAGAAATGGCATGATAAAAGAATCAGAAGTTCAAAAGAATTTAAAGAAGGAGACAGAGTTCTTCTTTTCAATTCACGATTCAAGCTATTTCCTGGAAAATTGAAATCAAGATGGTCTGGACCATTCATAGTCAAAAGAGTTTTCCCATACGGAACGATAGAATTGATAAATTCAAATGGGATTGAATTTAAAGTTAATGGTCACAGAGTTAAACATTACATACATGGTCAGATGGAAGTCGACAGCGAAGTTAATCACAATTTCGACACCACAGCTAACTAAGTGTGGGGAGAATCAAGTCTTTAAAGGATAATATGTATTTCTGTTAGAGTTAGATTGTCTGTTTTCGTGTAGTTCTCGAAAATGGAACCCGAATGGTCTTTCCCTAGCAGACCCTAAAGAACTAGTCTTCTCCCCCCATTCTGAATTTTTATTTTTTTTTAGGCTTTTACTAAATGAAGACTGCCTGTGAACTAAACCATGGTCTAATGCTACACGCTTTGATCACTAAACGTAATAATGACATACTCCCGAGTGAAATAGTATCAGTAATCAGAGAAAGAATGGACGGAGTTAGAAAAGAATCCAGATGCGAAGATAATAAGTTACAATTTGGTAAAGGAAAATCAAAATCCGCAGCGAAAAGAAGAGCACGACACCTAGAAAGATGTCACAAATGCGGAAAATGGTCACATGGAGGTAAATGTTCAAATAATCAAACCTATTCAAATACCGAATTTGTTACTTTATGCAGAGACGGACCGTTCATATGTTTAGAAGAAAAGACACTGAATGCTCGAGGTTACGCTTATGTAGCAATGGAAAACCAATTAAACCGACTATCTTATGAATGGAATAGATCATATAACTAAGAAATCTATTTCACAGGTATGTCTGTACAGTTTTTATTTTTATTTTTATTTTTAACCTTTTGATAATAAACGCTAATTTGTTCGCTAAAAAGTATTAAATTGGTATTGAATAAAATTAGGTTTGGCGACCGAAATTATTGATATCATTCAAAAATTTATTACATCACTGCGAAATTTAACGTTTATTCTTAAGGTATAAATATCTTTAATCAATCAACCCAAAATATTTCAAAAATTCGTCATGAGTCAAATTAGGTCTTGGAACCGAAATTACTTTACCGAAAAGAGGGGCGCATATTTTTGATAATATTTGATTGATTAAAGTGGGATAAAAAGCCAAAAAGATTTTTAATTTTATTTTTACCATGTTTTTAAAATTAATATAAATCTTAAATTAATATTGTAAACTTTGTAAAAACAATATATTTAAAATTGTAAATATTTGAAAAATTAATATAAGTTTGGTGTGAATTTATAATATGAATTTTTAAATTAAGTCTGGTGTGAATTTTTAAAATATGAATTTTTAATTTTATGCATTTCAAATTTTAAGTTTGGTGTGATTTTTTTTAATATTAATTTTGAATTTTATATTTAAATTGTGTGAATTTAAAAACAAAAATTTACTTTATCTCATTAAGTTAAAAATATGATCTTTAAAATTCGTCGTAAGTTGAAGACTAGGTCTTTGAACCGAAATTGCTTTACCCGATGGCGGGACGAGAATTTTTATTATCATTATTTTTAAGCTTATTGATTTAAAGTATGCCAAAAAAAAAAAAAAAAAAAAAATTAAAAAATCCAAAAATCTAAGCTTTTAAAACAATCGCTTGAAAATGACAAAATTTTAAAATTTTGTCGAGGGACGGACTAGGGCATCGTCCCGAAACGACCTCGTCCTAAAAAGAAACAAAATTTTTAAAATTTTATTTAATTCTATGTTTTAAAAGTATAAGATTTTATAAAAAAAAAAAAATATATATATATAAATATCTGGAATTTAACCCCATGCGACTCGCATGGGGATGGGCAGGAAACCATGCGACTCGCATGGCTAAAGAAATCTGGTCAGGGTCATTTATCCAGCGAATCTGCTTCTGTCTCTCACAAATACACACACATACACGAACTTACTCTCAAATCCTCTCAAATTTTCATCATTTTTCACCAAATTTCTTGCAAAACTTCACAACAATCATGCCTAGATTCAGTAGTCTCAACCCTTTCAGGCACATGGTAAAGATTTCACCCCTAATCTCTTTAAATTCGAATTTTTGTGTTCTTGAGCTAGAAATTTTATATTTTGATTTTGTTAATTTTAGGTGTAATTAGAGCTAAATTGTTGTTATATTATGCATGTATATCCTAGATTGAAGCTATTTAACATGAATTGAAGCTAAAAACTTCAAATTTTTAAGAATCTAGGGTTTGTGTTCTTGAGCAATTTGGGGCTTTTTGATATAAACAGGTTATGGCCGATTTTTGTCATGAATTGTTGCTAAATTAAGTAGTGTAACTGATGGAATTCATTACATAAACAAAGTCACAAAACCCATTTTAAGTGTAGGTAAATTCGTGTATATGTATACATAAAGCGGAAGCAAATTAAAGTTTATGCATGTATAGTTTAAGCCTTTTAAACATGAATTCCATAAAAGATCTAGTCTTGAATAATACACTAAAATGTAAAATAGAGCTAGTAAGATGTTGTACCTACTCCAAAAGGAGGTGAAGAACAAGGATGAAGAAGATGATGTAGATGAAGAAATAAGCTCCTAACTTGAAGCCTCAAGTGTGCTATACCCCAAGCCTTTTGTGTACCAACACCACCTTTGATAAGTTAGGATTTTAGACACTAATGAGAGCTAAAATAACAAGCAAAAGGAGCCTCTTTGAAGCCAAAACAGTTTCGGCCAGATTCAGCTGCCAAACCAGAATTTTAGTGTGTTATTTTGTATCTCTTACTCTCTCACTTGAGTCAAATGCATGCTTATAGAGACTAGCATATGTATGAGGAATTGTGCCCTCAAAAGTAACAAAATACAAGTAAAAGATGCTCCCTTGGAGACCAAAATTCTGCCACCCAAATGCATTTATATATATAGTTAAATTGTTTACAAAACAATTTATATAAATTCATGTATTTGTTTTGTTACTTGCATATTTTATAAAACCATTTATAAAATATAACACATTTTAATTATTTACACCCATAAATAATTAAATCCTCATTATATAAATTATCCAAATAATTTATCTCAAGTGAAAATATTTCAGAAATCCGATTTTCTGAAATCCAAGTGTCGCGTATTTTCATAACGATCCATTCGTTAAGTTTAAATACATATAAGGTGTCGGTAAGCTTGTTATTGGGTATGACCCGACTTGGATCATAACACATTAGCCACATTAATTTAATATGTCTCTCGGGCATACGAAAAACCTACAATCTCCCACTTGCACGAGAAACATAAGAAATTAATGCAAGTGACGGATACCACCTAACGACCGTCCATCACCCCCAATATGTTATGACTTTGTGCCATTCAATAACATCATCCCTTTCGAGTTCCCATCTCGAATATGATTAGGTGAATCTTTCATTATATCCTTTCGTCCTAGATGTCATGTCAAATCCAAGAGATACAGAGTGACCACTCTCTTATAGATTTAACTTTATCAGGCCTTAGACATCTGACTCTCAACGAATAAGAGGGACAAATTCCATCTTGACTACATACGTCCTAGATATACACTTTGTAATATACCTGAGTTCTTCTTTATGTACTACCATGTTTCAGAATAGTGAAGGAAAGAATCAAGGCACAGTACTTGGTGAATATCCGAACCCAATATGTATCTCAGGTCAGAGGATACAATGATATTCGCCTTTACTCAAGGTTACATGTGATCAACCACAAAGGCTCTATACAGTAATTCTTGAGAGCGGGTCTTCCAATATTTGTTTCCCACAAATATCTATGAACCTTGGTTGCAGCCTTGCCGCACATTCAACCTATGAATGTATACCAATCCAAGTTCATAATAGTCTAAACCTCACACTTGTTCCCACAAATGTGATCGACTACGGAAATTTTGAATAATTGCTAATTCATGGATGAAATATGCAAAATAGGAACATAACTTAAATAAATTAACACCACAGTTATATTAATGAGTTTGAATAATTTCGTTCCGGTACAATACATAAATAGATCAAATCCAATCACTAGAATATCGAAGCCCTAATGCACAAACATGTCCCTCATGTTTTGGCCCATGTAAGAGCTTCGTGAGAGGATCCGCAACATTTTGATCTGTGTGAACTTTGTGAATACATATCTTTCCTTTTTCAACCTCATCCCTAATGTAGTTGAATCTCCGCTCAATGTGACGGGTCTTTTGATGAGCACGAGGTTCCTTGATTTGAGCAATCGCACCCTCGTTGTCACAAAAGATCTCAAGAGGGTCCTGAATGGAAGGGACCACTCCTAAGTCGTCGATGAATTTCTTCATCCATGCAGCTTCCTGAGCTGCCAATGAGGCGGCAATGTACTCCGACTCTGTAGTGGATAACGCAACAACTTCCTGTTTCGCACTCTTCCAAGAGACCGCACCACCATTTAACATGAATACATAACCGGATTGTGATCGGGAGTCATCTCGATCAGTTTGGAAACTCGCGTCCACGTAACCTTTTACAACGAGTTCCTCCTCACCAGACCCATATATAAGAAACATATCCTTAGTCCTTCTAAGGTATTTCAATATACATTTAACCGCAGTCCAATGACTATTTCCTGGGTTATTCTGGTATCTACTTGTCAAGCTTAGAGCGCATGACACATCCGGTCTAGTACATATCATTGCATACATGATAGACCCAATAGCAGATGCGTATGGGACTTTCTTCATTCTCTCTTGTTCATCTTTCGTGGTAGGACACTGAGATGAACTGAGAATGGTTCCCTTTTGAATAGGTACCAAACCTTTCTTAGAGTTTTCCATCTTGAACCTTTTCAAGACTTTATCAATGTATGTACTTTGACTTAAACCTATCAATCTCTTGGATCTATTCCTATAGATTCCAATCCCCAATATGTATTGTGCTTCTCCAAGATCCTTAATGGAGAAGCAACTCTTTAGCCAAGTTTTGACTTCTTGCATTGTGGTTATATCATTCCCAAATAATAATATATCATCCACATATAGCACAAGGAACATTATAGAGCTCCCACTAGCCTTCTTGTATACACAAGCTTCATCACCATTTTTAATGAAGCCAAATTTCTTTGCCTCTTCATTAAAATGATGATTCCACATTCTAGATGCTTGTTTCAATCCGTAGATCGATTTCTTTAACTTGCATACCTTTTTAGGATTTTTCGGATCGACAAAACCTTCGGGCTGTACCATATAGACATCTTCCTCAAGATATCCATTTAGGAAAGCAGTTTTGACATCCATTTGCCAAATTTCGTAATCATAATGAGCAGCGATGGCAAATAATATCCTAATAGACTTTAGCATTGCCACAGGCGAGAAAGTTTCATCATAGTCAACCCCTTGAGTTTGAGTGAAACCCTTTGCTACAAGTCTAGCTTTGTATGTATCCAAGTTTCCATGTATGTCGGTTTTCATTTTGAAAATCCACTTGCAATCAACTAGCTTAGAGCTAGGAGGTTGCTCAACAAGTTCCCAAACTTGGTTGTCATACATGGATTGCATCTCGGCGTTCATGGCTTCCTGCCATTTATCTTTATCAATCCTTGATAAAGCATCTTTGTAGTTTACCGGTTCATCCAAATCAACCGTATAGCAACCATCCACGAGAAAACCATATCTCTCAGGAGGATTACTAATCCTACTAGATCTTCGAACGTCTTGTGTACCTTGATCATCTACTTGATCATTTTTAACATCCTCATGTTGAGTGCTAGTGTCAACCAATTGTGTATCATCGGCTTGATCTTGTACCTCTACAAGATCTATTTTCCTTTCACCATCACCTTCCATAAGGAACTTGGTTTCAAGGAATTCCGCTTTCCGAGCAACAAATACCGTTTGCTCGGATGGATCATAGAAGTAATATCCCATGTCATCTTTGGGATATCCTATGAAGATACACTTTGTGGATCGAGCATGTAGCTTATTTGCTACATAACGCTTAGGATAAGCTTCACATCCCCATACTTTCAAGTATGAAAGAGAAGGAGGTTTTCCAAACCACATCTCATGAGGAGTTCGTTCCACTTTCTTGGTTGGGGCCATATTTAAAATACGAGCCGCGGAGCTTAGACAATAACCCCAAAATGATAGAGGTAACGAGCTTCTAGCCATCATAGATCGAACCATATCCATTAGGGTTCGGTTCCTCCTTTCGGAAACTCCATTAAGTTGGGGTGTTCCGGGTGGAGTAAGTTGCGAGATAATCCCACAACTCCTAAGATGATCTTGGAAAGCATCGCTTAGGTATTCACCTCCTCTATCGGTACGTAGTACCTTAATTGTCTTATTGAGTTGATTTTGTACTTCGTTTTGATATTCTTTGAATGCTTCAAACGTTTCGTCCTTGTGTCTTAATAAGTAGACATATCCGAAACGACTAAAGTCATCAATGAAAGTAACAAAGTATCTTTCACCATTCCTAGTCATGGGTTTAAAGGGTCCACATACATCCGAATGTATTAATCCCAATAAATCATTAGCCCTTTCATAAGTCCCTTTGAAAGGTGCTTTAGTCATCTTGCCTTGTAAACAAGATTCACATACATCAAACGAATCCATTTCATTTGATTTCAAAAGTCCATTCTTTTGAAGTGTATGCATTCGGTTCTTGTTTATATGTCCAAGGCGACAATGCCATAAATAGGAATCACTCAAATCCCTTTTGAGTTTCTTGGTGCTAGTATGGTATACAGAGCTCGATGATGCATCATCATGAACCAATTCATAAATTCCATTTGAAGGCGAAGCCTTGAAATAGAATACATTATCTTTAGAAAAATGGATATCATCATCAATAAAATTAACATTGAAACCACATTGTCTTAAGCGAGAAATAGAAATAATGTTTCGACATAAATCCGGTGCATACAAAACATTTTCTAAAATAAGCTTCAATCCACTTGGAAGCTTCAAAACAAATTCTCCTTGAGCTTTAACATGCACCTTTGCACCATTGCCCATATAGAGACTTGATGTTCCCGCTTTATGATCACTTCTTTTGAACCCCTGCAAAGTATTGCAAATATGAGTTCCACATCCCGTGTCTAATACCCATGTATTAGAAGAAGTAATACTAAGCTCTATATATACCATGTATATATTACCTGAGGTTTGCCCTGCATCCCTCTTGTCCTTCAACTCTTTAAGATAGACCGGACAGTTTCGTTTCCAATGACCCATCTCACCGCAACCGAAACATGGGTCTTCCTTGGGGTTTGCCTTCTCGGCTACCTTTTGCTTCTTTGCCTTGTTGATGGTTGGGGTAACCATCTTCCCCTTCCCTTTGCCTTGATGGGCGGGTCCTTTTCTCTTAGTCACCTTTGGCTTAGAGGTGTTACCTTTAGACCCACCTTGATCGATTGCTAACACGGGTAAAGTCCTTTTACCCATGCTAGTTTCCGCCGTCCTAAGCATACCATGAAGCTCACCTATGCTCTTATCCATCCCATTCATGTTGTAATTAATTACAAATTGATCAAACCTCTTTGATAGGGAGTTAAGGATAAGATCGGTGGCTAACTCATTAGATATGTTAAGGTTAAGACGGTTAGCACGATCGATAAGGCTCTTCATCTTAAGTACATAAGATGAAACCGATTGGGTATCGTCCATACGACAAGCATGAAGCGCCCGAACCGTTTCGAAACGCTCAACACGTGCTTGTTGGAGAAACATCTCCTTCAATTGTGTTATCATGTCGTATGCGCTATGATGCTCGAAATCCTTTTGGAGTTCGGGTATCATAGTCCCAAGCATTAAGCATGAGACTTGAAGGGAGTCGTGGCAATACTTATCGTAAGAGGCCATTGCCTCCACATCACTCTCATCCGGTTGATCGGGAATGGGGTCCTCAAGCACATACATTTTATCCTCTTGTTTGAGGACAATCCGAAGATTGCGGAACCAATCCATAAAATTTGTATGGTTGAGTTTGTCTTTCTCGAGGAGAGACCGTAACGATAGGTTGTTAAAGTTAAGTGGTGCATTGTTCATGTTGTTGTTGTTATTTGCGGCCATCTACAAAATTCAACAAAGTTCATTTAAGTATTGATTTAGATTTAATAGACAATACCCTTTAATTTGTTTTATTAAATGTTAGAATCCAACGGTAAATCAAATTTCGGTTAGGTGACCTTTATCCCGTCATTTGATTTAGCTAGGTAGTCGTAATGACAATTGCAATCCTTTTGCAACTTCTAATTTATGGGATCATGCAATCCTTTTGCATGGCATATTAATCCCATCAACGCCTATTTGTTCCTCATGCTTCGGTGACCCTAAGTTCATGATTCCCAAATCAAGTTGTCCTACTTGTGTAGACATGTAAACTTAACATGCAAGTGGTTAGGTGACCTTTATCCCACATGTATGCAAAGTGTACCTTATTCATGTTAGTTCACTCATGACGGTTAGGTGACCTTTATCCCATCAAGAGATTCCTAATATGTCTAAGTGTTTCCACAAAAGGATGGCGTTTAACTTGTTTACCTTGTTTTAGTTAAGGGATTTTAGGTTTTCTACATTCTAGTTTAGAAAACAAAGTGCTATACACCAACATGCATTTGGTGTGTAGTATGTTTATGAAAAACCCATTTTCATGTACCTTTTAGTAACCAATTACTAGTTTTAACCATTTCATTACCTTTTTAAATAAACCATTTTACTTAAGTCTAATAACCAATTATTAGTGTCATTTTGTTATGTTTTATTATTTATTATAACCAATTATAATTTATCATGCAAGTTCATAACATGTGATGATCTTGTAGCAACCAAACATACAAACATACACAAACATGCATAACAAAGTGTTCACAATCAAGAGCCATTTTGGTGGACATTTGTTTAGCCAAAAAACAAATGTCACCTAAGAGGGTTAACCAAAGTAAGAGATTTTTACCAAAACCTCCCACTTAAACTTGTAACTTCATAAGCTTCATCTTGAATCTTCTTCATGAATCTTCACTTTCATTTTACAAAATCATATCCTAATACAATTTTTCTAGAAAATGAAATAACAACCTATTCTATTTTACAAACCAAAATAGAACAAATTACATACAAAATTACAAGATCAAATACAACTTTTACAAACCAAATTTACAAAATAATTACAACCATATGAATGAATATTACAAATCATGAATAACAACCAAATCATCCAAACATTCAACCACACGGTCTAGGCTCGATTGTGAACAACAACATAACAACAAACATGGCCAAACTTGAAATCCCAAACCCATTTTTGGGACCCAATAATTCGGCCATCACCTTACACCCCACCAAAACTCAATATTTTTTTTTTACATTCTACTTTCATGCATGTTGGTAGATTGTAAAGAAAGTGAGTTTACTAGCCAAAAACAAGAAGCATATTAACAAGACTTTGGCTCTAGATACCATTGATGGAATTCATTACATAAACAAAGTCACAAAACCCATTTTAAGTGTAGGTAAATTCGTGTATATGTATACATAAAGCGGAAGCAAATTAAAGTTTATGCATGTATAGTTTAAGCCTTTTAAACATGAATTCCATAAAAGATCTAGTCTTGAATAATACACTAAAATGTAAAATAGAGCTAGTAAGATGTTGTACCTACTCCAAAAGGAGGTGAAGAACAAGGATGAAGAAGATGATGTAGATGAAGAAATAAGCTCCTAACTTGAAGCCTCAAGTGTGCTATACCCCAAGCCTTTTGTGTACCAACACCACCTTTGATAAGTTAGGATTTTAGACACTAATGAGAGCTAAAATAACAAGCAAAAGGAGCCTCTTTGAAGCCAAAACAGTTTCGGCCAGATTCAGCTGCCAAACCAGAATTTTAGTGTGTTATTTTGTATCTCTTACTCTCTCACTTGAGTCAAATGCATGCTTATAGAGACTAGCATATGTATGAGGAATTGTGCCCTCAAAAGTAACAAAATACAAGTAAAAGATGCTCCCTTGGAGACCAAAATTCTGCCACCCAAATGCATTTATATATATAGTTAAATTGTTTACAAAACAATTTATATAAATTCATGTATTTGTTTTGTTACTTGCATATTTTATAAAACCATTTATAAAATATAACACATTTTAATTATTTACACCCATAAATAATTAAATCCTCATTATATAAATTATCCAAATAATTTATCTCAAGTGAAAATATTTCAGAAATCCGATTTTCTGAAATCCAAGTGTCGCGTATTTTCATAACGATCCATTCGTTAAGTTTAAATACATATAAGGTGTCGGTAAGCTTGTTATTGGGTATGACCCGACTTGGATCATAACACATTAGCCACATTAATTTAATATGTCTCTCGGGCATACGAAAAACCTACAGTAACATGTTTAGGTAGTTAATTGATCCAAACTTTGAGCCTAAACATGTTTTGGAGAATTAAAGTGGACTTTTTAAGTCTAAAAATTCATGAACTTGGATAATTTGATATAAAGGCCATTTGAAACTTGTTTCATTGCTAGTAGTGATTATTTTGGCATATTATTTGAGATAAATGCTTATGAACTTGATGTACATTTTTCGTATATGCTTATTTGACAAAGTGTAGACTTGACAAAAATATGAAAATGAGCACTAGTTTGATTTGAATGCCATGTAACAAGTGTTTAATTGCTATAATGATTATTGTTGACATGTTTAAGAGTTTAAATGTGATAAAACATTGTACACATTTTCGTATGTAAAAGTGTAGAATTGTTATTGTTAAGAAAATGTGTATAAAATGTGTTATGAATTGAACATGTCATCATAATTGTTTCAAGTTATTATTTTGCTAACACTAATGCATATTTGGATGCACAAATTTTGTGTTTAATGTGTTTTGCAGAGAAATACAGATACGGACGGTGCATCATCGTCCAGACAACCAGAGCCCGAACCAGAAATGTTTTATGAACAAGAACAACATATGCAACAAGAAGAAGAACAACATGAGGATCAACATATTCCATATCACGATCAAGATCAATTATTCATGAATCAGTTTCGTCAATTCGCTCCACATCAAATGATTCTGAGCTTAGACATTAATGAAGATCAGTTACACCCAAATCTGAGATTTGATCGATGTTGGATAGAGTATCCAGATTATCAAAAGAACATGCACATTCTCTACTTTAAGGTTGTTGAAATGCCAAGGGCAATTGACTGGGTACCTTTGGAAACAGTTGACCTTGCCGAACCGATTCGGGAATTATTGGTGCAAAGGTATGGTAATTCTCAGTTTAACGATTGGATGCGCCTATTTTCCATTCGTAGAACCATATATAGGGAATGGTGTATAGAATTACTTAGTACTATTAAGTTAAACAGTGATGTTAGGAGGATAGATGATAGAAGCTTTATTAGATTTCTGTTAGGTGGACGCATGTACAGAATGTCCATGATAGATTTAGCCAGGGCCTTACAGATTTACACCCCTGCTGAACTTTTGAGCCCCGACTGTAATAGCCTGATTGCCCAAGGAGAAAGGATAGATAGGGAATTTGATATTAACGCTGTCTGGAGGAGTATGTCCCACTTTAATGAATTTCACGCCAGTGGAAATCATACATACTTAGATATAGATAGAGCTGAACTCCGGGTGATTCATAGATTCTTAGCAAACACAATTACACAAAGGGGTAAGAATAAGGAGAAATTGACCGTAAACGATTTGTTCTACCTCAAGTGTATTAGAGACCCGAGGAGTTTCGTTAACATTCCCTATTGTGTTGGTTATTATCTCGCTAATGTAGTTTCGGGGATGAAATCGGGGAGTATTATAGGTGGTGGTATTTTCATTACTCTCATTGGAGAGTATTTAGGTGTGGATAAGCACCAAGGGGGTCCAATGAACGAAATAGAGGACGAAGGTGAAACTATAAGTTCAAACCTTTATCACGGTGCAAGGGTATTATTGATGAGACGTGGTCGGGTATATCGATACGAGGGACCTCAGCGACAGGTAGAAAGAGGTTCGGATGACGAAATGGAAGAGGCGAACAACATTATAGGAGTTGTTCGGGAAACTGCTCTTGATTTAGGCGTTCGTATGGAGGATGAATACATGACGAACTATGATAGGCATATGCAGTACGAGGCATGGCAACGTCGGAATGACTACGAGCATTCCCGGCAACGAGAGCATGGCCGATGGGATTATCATCAGCGCCAAATTATAAGCCAGTTGCAGCCTGGCGAGATGTATTATCCGACCCGACCCGCATACTATCCTGCACATCAGCCAGAAATGAGACCACCCTATGATTTATATGATTATGACGCAGCATACCAGTTCACCTATCACCAGCCATGGAACCCTGATCCGAACATGAATTGGGATCCATATCCTAATTTTCCTCCTAACCCGCCTCCTGATGAGTAGAGATAAGTTGGTAATTTTTATTTTTATTTTAAACACTTAACATTTTATTACGTTTATGTAATGTTTGATATTCTTATTATTATTGTGTACTAATATTTTTCTTATAGTTTGAAAGTGGGATGCCAAAGTTCCATTTCAAATTACATGTATGATTATATTTGTATTGTATGTATTCTATTTTATGCACAAAACAGGGTAAAACAACGCGTTTTCAAAGACTGGCATTAAGTTCAGCAAAAGCAAGTAATTTTTGACGACAATGATGCAAAATATATGTGAAATAACAACAAGACGGAATGAACAAATGACATGCATCATTTATCATTCAAACAATCAAACGACAATATGTTTGAAACTTTGGTAAAATTTAATCATTTTTCTGCGATAATCACCCTCAATAATTTAAATTATTTCTGATTTCTTGCAAATGAGGGCATTGCAAGATCTTAAGTGTGGGAAGGGGTTAAATTCTTTCGGATTTTAAAATTTTTTTTTTTAAACACTTGGTTACCATTAAAAATGCTAGTAACGCAGTAGTTGTGTTAGAATCTAGTGCTCTCCGATAATAAGGAACAGCCCTAGTCTTATATACTGACTACCCACTTCTAGTAAATTTTTCAAAATTTTTAACAAAATGGATTCAAAATCATGTTTATACATATTTATGAACGATTAAAACTAGGTCATTGAGCCGAAATTATCGTTACCTCGGAAAGGACATAAATTGAGAAACAACCAAAACGTTAGAATTCATTTAATAAGAATGGAATAGAAGAGAAAAAGGCAAAGAAAAATATAAATAAAAGCCAAGTGTGGGAAAAGTTTGCCAAGTTATTCAAAACATATCACATATTTTTGTACAAACAATTGAAAATACTTTTGTTTTGAACAATAATCAAATGTTTTACCCGATGAAAGAAAAGAAGAGATGGATCTACACGATGAATCAATTCCATCATTAGAAGGAAGTAAAGTCTTCCGAAAAAGACACGCGCTTCTTGATTTAGGTCATGAAGTTGTCGTCCAGACCAGCTGTAGGTTGACGAAAAATCTAGAAAAGTCATCACTAAAATCGGCTGGAAATCCACGGACCTCAGCATCAAACAGGGTCGCCAAGTGGTCAGATTTATCCTAACCATGAGAAGGATTTATCTCGTACAATGGGGAGGCACCGTGCAAATTAGCTGGATAAGACTAATGAATCAGATCCCCAGAAAGGATAATCTCCTTAAAGATTAAAAATCAGCTTTTAAGCCTGATATTACTCAATCCTTGAGATTGACCTTAAAGATTGAGAATTCAAACTCATGGAATTCAATGATATCTAAACTCGAGCTTGAAAGAGAAAATATTTTGATCAAAACTACAAACCGATTTGTTTTCTGAAAATCCATTTTCAATGCGTTCATTACCATTGAACGTAAAATCCTAGGAATTCACCTGGAATTCATTAGGTCACCTGAACTAAATCGGGTGTCAACCGTAAGAACGGTGGTTGCATAGCATGGTCGGAGACAGGACCTTGTGCCAGACCGAAAAATCATAGGATGATCTTTACTATCGCTCCTACCAAGGATAGTTCTAGCATCCGACACGTTTAATAAGACCATAATCATCTGCATGTCATAGGACATTGCCTTAACAGTTTCTTGTTCATCGCTTTCCTTTACAACCGGACGGTAGTTTACCGAAAGGTAATATACGGAACAAGTAAAGTGGATGTGTGCTTTCCGATACCGGGATAGCAGTGGATTACACGAACCTAAAAGTTTTAGCCAAACTATTGATCCACAAATATATTTTGCAACACCGATGGTGGATTAAATCAGAAAACTTATCTAGGGTAAAATCTAGCTTGAATTTTCAAAAGATCAAATGTTTTCATAAAGATCCAATTTCCTTAAGGATCTAAATTTTTATAGTCATGTGGGACTGTAAACCGCCTTTCAAATGTGCACTTTGCTTTGGAAACCGAAAGTAAATCGGCTATTTGATTGACAGTGTCATTGACCTAAACCCGAGGCAACCATAAAAAGACACACCCACCTTTAACCACATCGTTACTACCATTGTTCATACCGCCGTATTGAAGTCACTGATGTACAAAGTGTGAAGAATAAAGAAGTGATTCAAGTGTTTCAAGACTATATTGCTTGAGGACAAGCAACGCTTAAGTGTGGGAATATTGATAATGCCAAAAATGAACACATATTTTATAGCATTATTCCTCAGGAAAGACAAGATTTTAGTTGCAATTGTTCAAATTACAAGCGATATTCGTTTAAATATTAAAAAGAGAAGATAAAAGGCAAATTCGACAAATTGAAGACAAAAAGGTCCAAAGAGCTAAAAAGTATAAGATACAATTAAAAAGGTTCAAAATATTGATGAGGAACGTCTCAAAATGACAAGAGTACAAGTTACAAGACGCAAAGTACGCGATTTAAAATAATACGCGAGGACGTCCGAAAATCCGGAACCGGGGCCTGAGCCTAGAAGAAACGCCCGACGCAACGGACTAAAAATATCTACTCAACTATGCATATAAATATAATATAATATATAAATAATTATTAAAATTATTTATATATTTATATTATTTATTTATTATGTCGGCAAGCAATCAGATAAAAGAATGTGAGCTGTCATCACCAGCCATGCGACTCGCATGGCAGGAAGGGTAAGCCCATGCGAGTCGCATGGCTTACTTTTTCAGGCCACCTTCTATATAAAGCAAGTTCGTGATTCAGTTTGATGTACACCATAAAATCTATCTCCCTCTATCTCAAACATATGATATAAATAAATATTTTTAATTTTAATTTTAATTCTAATAATAAGGGTATGTTAGCGAATGTTGTAAGGGTGTAAGTCGAAATTCTGTCCGTGTAACGCTACGCTATTTTTAATCATTGTAAGTTATGTTCAACCTTTTTACATTAATGTCTCGTAGCTAAGTTATTATTATGCTTATTTAAAACGAAGTAATCATGATGTTGGGCTAATTACTAAAATTGGGTAATTGGGCTTTGTACCATAATTGGGGTTTGGACAAAAGAACGACACTTGTGGAAATTAGACTATGGGCTATTAATGGGCTTTATATTTGTTTAACTAAATGAAAGTTTGTTAATGTTAATATAAAGATTTACAATTGGGCGTCCCTATAAATTACCATATACACTCAATCGGACACGATGGGCGGGGTATTTATATGTACGAATAATCGTTCATTTAACCGGACACGGGAATGGATTAATAGCCACTAGAATAATTAAAACAGGGGTGAAATTACATTCAAGGGTAATTGGTGTAATTGTTAACAAAGTAGTAAAACCTTGGTTTACACGCAGTCGATAACCTGGTGTATTCATTAAACAAAGTATTAAAACCTTGTTACAATTCGAATCCCCAATTAGTTGGAATATTTAACTTCGGGTATAAGAATAATTTGATGAGGACACTCGCACTTTATATTTATGACTGATGGACTGTTATGGACAAAAACCAGACGGACATATTAAATAATCCAGGACAAAGGACAATTAACCCATGGGCATAAAACTAAAATCAACACGTCGAACATCATGATTACGGAAGTTTAAATAAGCATAATTCTTTTATTTCATATTTAATTTCCTTTATTTTATATTTAATTGCACTTCTAATTATCGCACTTTTATTTATTGTTATTTTATTTAATCGCACTTTTAATTATCATACTTTTTAATTATCGCAAGTTTATTTTATCGCACTTTTATTATTCGCAATTTCATTATCGTTATTTACTTTACGCTTTAATTTAAGTCTTGTATTTATTTTATATTTTACATTAGGTTTTAACTGCGACTAAAGTCTTAAAATCGACAAACCGGTCATTAAACGGTAAAAACCCCCCTTTATAATAATAATATCACTTATATATATATTTGTATTTTTATAAAAGTAAACTAATATAGCGTTGAGCTTTGTTTAAAGATTTCCCTGTGGAACGAACCGGACTTACTAAAAACTACACTACTGTACGATTAGGTACACTGCCTATAAGTGTTGTAGCAAGGTTTAAGTATATCCATTCTATAAATAAATAAATATCTTGTGTAAAATTGTATCGTATTTAATAGTATTTCCTGCTAAAATTAATAACTATTTTATATACACCTCGTACGACATCAGATACATTGTAACCTCGGGTTTGCCATATTTGCTAGTAAAATCCGTCTCTGCTTCCGCCCGTGGACTAGGCCTCACGCCGAACCACGTAAATCCTTGTGTCTTTATTTATTGCTTAATTGTTCTATTAATTTCTCGGGGTCTTGAAAGTGCGCTAAATCACAACAAACTGGTATCAGAGCTATAGCTGTGATTAAATATACAAGATGACGATAATAAGGTCCGACGTAGAGAAATTTAATGGCCAGAACAATTTTGGTCTTTGGCGAAGAAGATGCGGGCTCTACTGAGCCAACAAGGTTATTTGTTAGCTTTGAAAGGGAGAGAACATCTACCCGAAAAGTTGACAGATGAAGAGAAGGATGAACTTCTGGAAAAGGCACAAAGCATGATTATTCTAAATCTTGCCGATTGTGTGCTTAGAGAAGTTGCGGCAGAAACCACACCGGCTGGACTTTGGAAACAGCTAGAAACTCTATATATGACTAAGAGTCTCACGAACCGGTTGTATATGAAACAACGGTTGTATACTCTTCGGATGAAAGAAGGTTCACTAAATGATCACATCGATGAGTTTAATAAAATAATTTTGGACTTGAATAATATTGGTGTGAAAATTGATGATGAAGATCAATCTTTAATTTTCTTATGTTCCTTGCCAAAATCGTACGAGCATTTGGTTACAACTCTACTATATAGTAGAAAAACTATTTCCATGGAGGATGTCAAATCTACTTTGAACTCTAGCGAGTTAAGGAAGAAATCCTCGGCGGATTATCTGGAAGAGAGTGCAGAAGGTTTGGTGGCAAGAGGAAGACGTAACGATAGAGCATCAAGTAGTAACAACAAAGGTCGTTCTAGATCGAAACCAAGATCTAGAAAGATCAAGTGTTACAATTGTCACAAGGAAGGTCACATGCGTAGAGACTGTCCAGACTTAAAAGGAAAAAGAGAGATTTGGAATGCAGCGGGAGCCGATAAAGTTGCCGCGGTTGCAGAAAATGATTCTGATGGTGCAAATGTTCTTAGTGTTACCGATGGCCTCTCAAGTAATGAGTGGATTCTTGACTCGGGTTGTTCTTATCATATGTGTCCTATTAGGGACTGGTTTACTACCTATCAACAAATAAATGGTGGTAAAGTCCTTATGGGAAATGATGTAGCTTGTAAGGTTGTTGGCATAGGAACGATCCAAATCAAGATGTATGATGGCACGGTGAGGACGTTGACAGATGTCAGGCATGTTCCAGAATTGAAGAAGAATCTTATTTCCTTGGGTACGCTGGACTCCATCGGCTGCGAGTATCGAGCCCGAGGTGGAGTATTAAAAGTTTCTAGAGGTGCACTTGTCGTGATGAAAGGTGAAAGGTGTAATGGCCTTTACCTGTTAAAAGGTAGCACGGTTACTGGTGCGTCTGGAGTTTCTTCATCGGCTAAAGATGTAGATACCACCAAGTTATGGCACATGCGCCTTGGGCACATGAGCGAGAGAGGAATGATGGAGCTTAGTAAACGAGGTTTGCTGTGCGGTCAGAATATCGGAAAATTGGAGTTCTGCAAGCATTGTGTATTCGGAAAACAGAGCCGAATAAAGTTTGGCACAGCCGTTCACAGGACGAAAGGTACTTTGGATTATATCCATTCAGATCTTTGGGGTCCATCTCCTGTTCCTTCAAAAGGTGGTGCGAGATACATGTTAACCTTTATTGATGACTATTCGAGAAGAGTATGGGTTTATATCCTTAAACGTAAGGATGATGTAACGACCCTGGTTTTTCCAACATTATTTTATTAATAATTATTATTATTAATACGTGTGATTAAACGAATGTATGTTATTACATTTACTTGTTGCCATGATTAACCGTACTTGATTCTTTAATGCCCGAAACGCCCTTGCGACACCCGGAACTTGTACGAATAATATTCTCAAGTATTATTTGCATTCATAATTAATTTTATTAATTATTTTAATTAACTATGGTGATTAGTTAGTTACTTGGGCTTTAATTGGATTTATTTGTTAAATACTTGAACTTGGGCTTTTATTAGCATTATGGACTCATGATATTGGACCTATAAGCCCACCCTACACCTTAATGGACTTAATTGGCCCAACACATATGTAAGTATTACTTTAGGAGTTACTTAGATAAATAAACTTAGTAAAAACCTATTTACCTTTTATTTACACCTCCTCTCCATGCATGCACCCTAAGTTACCATTCTTTGAGTCAAAAGGCATGCAAATGTTAGTGGGCACCTCCCACCCTTATTGGTGGTGGAAAACCACGGCCACAAGGCCTAGGGGAGTGGGGTTTGGCCTTCAAGATTTGACTACATAATCTCTTGCTTTCTCATTTCTCACACACACTTCAAACTTGCATCTAATTTCTCTCCTTTTTCTCTCTTGTTCTTGTAAGTTACTTGAGCTTTTCTCCCTCTTTTCCTCTTGTAAAAACAGTAGCATAAGCTACTAAAATCATCATCATCTTTTGTTTTTGTTGTTGATTAATTCTTGTTGCTACTTGTTCTTGTTATTGTTACTTACTTGTAGTTGTTTGATTTCTAGTTCCTTATTGTTACATACAAATCACTAAGAAGCAAACTTTCTAGTTGATTCTTCATATTATCTTGTTATTCAAGAACATGCAAGAATCTAAACTCTCTAGTTTATGGTTCTACAACTAGTGTTTCAAAGATTTCAAGTTAATAAGTTCTAAAAATCATGCATGCATTCATGTTAGTAAACTTAAAGTTTACTTTCTAAAGATCAAGACTTAGGCTTGAATCTTTAAAAGTATGAAACCCATGAACTTATTACTTGTGTAATTACTTTATTTTCTCATTTGTTCATCTTTTAAAATCGTGATTTTGATTGTGGATGGTCAAGTGTTACAAGTTAACTTTGATCTCGTTTCTCTTGAACTAAAGATTAACTTTAAAAAGGTTCAAGAACATAAAATTTACTTAACAACTTTAGACCAATCTAAAAACTATGTACTACCACTTAAGATCTTGATTTATTTAGTTTATTTTCAAATTATAGTACAATGTTATTTTTACATTACATGCATGTGTTGAATCTATGACCTTGATGCAACTTTGGTTCATCAACCTTCATGCAACTCTAAAGTGAGTTGTGCTTCATATCATAGACTCACACAAGGGTTATGATGGTCAAACCTTGGTCGAGATGATGTAAACACATCCATGAGTTGTACACTTGAAGCCATATGCATCAAGGATGAGAACCATGATGAACATCAAGCACCAAAACCACCGGAACTCCCTTAAACTTACTGTTCTGTCCAAACTTTCTGATCAGCTGAACCCGTAACAGACCAGTAGGTCTGGGCTGATCTAACCTTGATTTTTGGATAGAACTTTTCGAGTAGATAACTTTTCATATAAGACTCGTCTTCATACGAGTTACGGTTTAGAGTCTATGGCCCTCCGAGCGTCACTAAGTCCATTTACTTTTCTAGTTTTCTGTTTCTGTTTTCTGTTTACTGTTTTCTGAGTCAGACCTAAACACCTGGGCTACTGTAACTGTGATATTCAGTTAGCTCTGTTCGAGTAGATAATTTTTCGTTTAGGACTCGTCTTAATACGAGTTACGGTTTAGGATTTATGGCCCTCCGATCGTCACTAGGTCCTCTAACGTTGTGCAGAAAATTCTGACCTACTCGCACTTAAACCGTCGCCACGGTCAAACTAAGACGAGTTTGCTTCTGAGATTTTTACCACACTTAAGGGACTCATATACGGAGCCATTGCCACTGGTCTCACCTTATTTCAGTAGGTATAGAGACCGTGGTGACTGACCGAAGTCAGCCTTCGTTTTAAAACTTCCTTTATGAACAAAACATACTTATACCTTTCGTTTGATGATGTTTGATGATGACCCTTATGACCTTATTTATATACTTATAAACCTTTTAAGACAAGCTACTGACTTAGTACTATTTGACTTAGGTTGAGGACTTTTGGACCGATTACTTGCACACTTTCCCGACTCTACATTACTACTATTTTACCGCTACTTATCATTGTGAGTTATAGCTTTCCCTCTTTACTTTAACTTATTTTGGGAACTGAGAATACATGCACATTTTATGTTTTATATAATAGGCACGAGTACCTAAACTTTATATATGTGTGGGTTATATAACGGCAGAAACATTCCCTTTAGCTCGGTAACGTTTAATCATTGGTTTTTGAACTGTGAACGCGAATCTTAGATATGGATCCATAGGGTGTGACATCCCCACTCGGGCTAGTCGCGCTAGGATTTAACGAGTGTTTAATACTTCGAGGTTATACACACTTGCCAAGTGCACTTTCAGGGGGTACATAAACGTTAAGTTAGTTACCGGGTGCCCGCGGTTAAGCATATACTTTTACATACTTTTGAAACGCTCGTTGTAGCACCGAAATCTCGTGGTCTACTTACATTACTGTTATACTTAAACTATAGCTCACCAACCTTTGTGTTGACCTTTTTAAGCGTGTATTTCTCAGGTGCTTGAAGTCGCTTCCGCTATCATACTAGTCGTGTTGTAGAACCCGCTGCTTAGAGTTGTTATCGCATGACTACTTATCTTGCATTCAAACTTATATACTTTTGGAACTATGTTATGTAACGACCTTTGTGGTCACGTACACTTATTTAATGCTTCTACTTAGTGAAGCTTACTTTTGGATTGTAAAACATTCGACGTTTGTTATGACGTCACTTTTATTAATGAATGCAAACTCTGTTTTGAAAACGCATATAGTACTTAACCTTGTAATGATCCTGTTGATGATGGTCCGTACATGATGATTTAGTACGGGGCGTCACATTTGGTATCAGAGCCTTGGTTGTAGGGAATTAGGATGCATTAGTGAGTCTAAGACCGACCCGAGTAGGATTCACTAATAGGACTAATCTACAACTTGCTAGTTTACTTGTTTCCGCTGTATTTACTACATGTTGCTGCTTACCTTTACTGCTATATGCCGTATGTTACTACATGTTTTCACTACTGCATGCTATTATTTGCTTTCGATTGCATGCTACTTTCATACGATTTGCTGTTATTGCCATGCTAGTTACTGTTATACATGATTTAAACTATTGGCCAATTATTTGCGTGCTTTATGACTTACTGACATGGAAAAATTTATTTTTCCTTGTTCAGATGTCGGACGTTCCACCTGCTGGCATTCCGGGCAGTACAGGCTCAGACCCCGTTGTCCCACCTACTGCTACACCTGCTGCTGCTGCCGATATTCCGGCCCCGACACCCACTGGCGATCCCGGCGCTTCCACTTCCCGAGCTAGCTCTAGTGCACCTGCCCCAGCGTCTTCTTCCAGACCCCCGAGGCAATTGGCTCGCATTGGTGGTATGGAGATCCCCGCGGAGTTCGGGGAAGGTCCTTTTCGTAATCACTGGCGCACTCCCTGCCGACGCACTCCCGACGGATACCTAGCCGTGATTACGCCAGGCCGACACCGACAGATGTTGGCCGCCTTCGGATATCCAGTTGAGCCACCCGTGTCACCACCACATGATTCAGACGACGGGTCTTCCACCGATGCTCCTTCAGACGACACCTCATCTGATGACTCCAGTGATGAGGAGGATCCCGCTGACAGACCGATTCAGGCATCCTCTACCCGCCGAAGAAGCGGTATCGCTTCGCTGGCATTATTCCGGGTCGTACTATCACTGACGCTTTTGGTCGGCGTCAGACGATTACTGCTCGTAAACGGCTGGTGCCGTACCCTGCTGACCCACTGATATTACCATCTCCACCCAGAGCCGGACCATCTACTTCAGCACCACTAGCACCACCTGCACCGCCAGCACTACCTGCCCCACCATCTTCCTCTAATGAGGGACTGAGGCGGGAGATTGAGATTCTTCAGGCCCGAGTTACTGAGCTTGAGGAGCAGTTGGCTCAGGTTTTGGACATCTTGCACCCACCATCACCGTAGGACTTTGTATTAGATTCTGTATTGTAATCTCTTTTGAAATTTCATATTTCACTTATGTATCGTACGAACTTATTGTAATGTATGGAACTTATTACCTTTAATGAATGGAAATTTATGTTGTTTACTTTTTGCACAAGTGTTCTATTTACATTATCATAGTTTTGTGGTACTTATATCTGCTTGCGTTACTTAATCAACATGTGTTGTGCTATTTTCATGTTGATTGTTATATACTATATTATTATTATTTGCAAACTGGATTTTGACTTGAGTCAAAATGTTTGTTTAGAACATCATGGCCAACGGGAGATCAACCCCTACCGCAGCACAAATTGAAGAAATGATTAACGAGCGTGTTGCTGCTGCTCTAGCTGAAAGGCAACCCCAAGCTCCACCACCACCACCACCGGTTGTTCCACCCGTCCAAATTGGGTGTACATATAAGGAATTCCAAAGCTGTAAGCCGCACTACTTCAGTGGCACTGAGGGACCAGTCGGCCTCACAAGATGGTTCGAAAAGTTAGAATCGGTATTCAGGGTTAGCAATTGCTCTGAGGCTAACAAAACGAAATTTGCATCTTGCACGCTTTCCGATGGCGCGCTTACATGGTGGAATACCATGGCCCAAGCGCAAGGAATTGATGAGGCGTATGCTACGCCTTGGGAAGAATTTAAATCTGCTATGATCGAGGAATACTGTCCGAGGACCGAAATCCAAAAGATGGAAATTGAATTTATGCAATTGAAGACCGTAGGGAACGACCTTAACAGTTACAATCGTAGGTTTTTGGAGTTGGCTCTTATGTGCCCGACCATGGTCACCCCCGAATTTAAGCGCTTGGAAAAATACTTCTCGGGACTTCCTAAGTCCATCAAGGGCAATGTTACCTCATCCAAGCCACCAAGTGTCCCCGAAGCAATGCGCATGGCGCATACTCTCTTGAATCAAATCATCCTTGACGAGCCGGAGAAGGCTAAGTTTGAAACTGGTAGTGGCGAGAAGAGGAAATGGGACAACAACCACAACAACAACAACCGAGGTAGAAACTATGATCAAAACCCGGCAAAGCGACATGAAGGTTTCAGGCAAAACAACAACAACACCAACCCCAACAACAACAACAGCTCCAACCCGAACTACAAAGGAACTTTACCACAATGCAAGAGGTGTTATAAGCACCACACCGGGTATTGCAATGTTGTCTGTGAGAAATGCCAACGGACTGGGCATGTTGGTAAGGATTGTAAGGTTACTACTTTGAACGTGAAGCCAAACCACAACAACAATGGGCCTAGGAAATGTTATGAGTGTGGAAAGACGGGCCATTTCAGGAACGAGTGCCCAAACAAGCGTAAGGATGGCGGACCACCACGTGCTAGAGCCTTCAATGTTAATGCAAGGGACGCCCGCGACAACCCCGACTTGGTGACAGGTATATTCAAAATCAACAATCTTTTAGCTTCTGTCCTATTTGATACTGGTGCCGATAGGAGCTATGTGTGTAGACATTTTTGTGATAAGTTAGATTGGTCGTTAGTTCCTTTAAAGGAAAGTATGCTTGTCGAGGTAGCCAACGGAAAACTTGAAAAAGTGGACCAAATTGGCCGAGGGGCTATTATCAACATAGCCGGTGTAGACTTTGAGATAGACTTGATACCCATTAAGTTGGGAAGTTTTGATGTTATTGTTGGCATGGATTGGTTGACTAAGATAAGAGCCGAGATTATTTGTGGAGACAAAGCTCTTCGTATACCGCAAGGAGATGGCGAGCCATTGAACATTTATGGAGAGAGATGTAGCTCTCAATTGAACCTCATCAGTTGCATTAAAGCACAGAAAATAATGAAGAAAGGACGCCTTGCTGTCCTAGCTCATGTGAAAACCGTAGGAACCGAGGAGAAGAAAGTGGAAGATGTGCGTATTGTGAACGAGTTCTCCGATGTCTTTCCCGAAGAATTGCCTGGATTACCGCCACCGAGGGCAGTAGAATTTCAAATCGACTTAGTGCCAGGAGCTGCACCTGTAGCTCGCGCACCCTATAGACTTGCACCTTCTGAGATGCAAGAATTGCAAAGCCAGCTACAAGAGTTACTTGATCGAGGGTTTATTCAACCGAGTTCTTCGCCGTGGGGCGCGCCTGTGTTGTTTGTAAAGAAGAAGGATGGATCTTTCCGAATTTGTATCGACTACCGTGAGCTCAACAAATTAACAATCAAGAATCGATATCCTCTTCCACGAATTGACGATCTTTTCGACCAACTGCAAGGATCATGTGTCTACTCTAAGATCGATTTGCGATCCGGTTATCACCAGTTGAGGGTGAAAGAGAGTGATGTAATGAAGACCGCCTTCAGAACCCGCTATGGTCATTATGAGTTTCTTGTAATGCCATTCGGTCTGACCAATGCACCTGCTGTATTTATGGACCTTATGAATCGTGTTTGCAAGCCGTACTTGGACAAATTTGTTATAGTCTTCATAGATGATATCCTCATCTACTCTAAGAGCGAAGAAGAACACGAGCATTATCTCCGATTAGTACTTGAACTCTTGAGACGTGAGCAACTTTACGCAAAGTTTTCCAAGTGTGAATTTTGGTTGAAGGAAGTTCGGTTTTTGGGTCATGTTGTGAGTGACCAGGGCATCAAAGTTGATCCCGCCAAGATCGAAGCTATCAGCAAGTGGGAGACCCCCACTACTCCGACTCATATTCGCCAATTTCTAGGTCTCGCCGGTTACTACCGAAGATTTATTGAAGGTTTCTCTTTGATTGCGCGCCCTTTGACCGCGCTGACTCACAAGGGGAAGAAGTTCGTTTGGGAACCCGCACATGAAAAAGCATTTCAAACTTTGAAAGAAAAGTTAACCACCGCACCTATCTTGTTACTTCCTGAAGGCAATGACGATTTTGTCGTTTATTGCGATGCTTCGAAAAGTGGTTTTGGTTGCGTACTGATGCAACGCACGAAGGTCATCGCTTATGCTTCCCGTCAACTGAAGATTCATGAGCGGAACTACACTACTCATGATCTTGAACTTGGAGCCGTTGTCTTCGCGCTCAAATTATGGAGGCACTACCTGTATGGAACTAAGAGCACTATTTTCACCGATCATAAGAGTCTCCAACACATCTTCGATCAGAAACACTTGAACATGAGACAACGACGATGGATTGAGACGCTAAACGACTACAATTGTGAACTACGTTATCATCCTGGCAAGGCTAATGTCGTAGCTGACGCTTTGAGCCGAAAGGAGAGGACGGCACCTCTTCGTGTTCGGGCTTTGAATATCACCATTCATTCAAACCTTCACAATCAGATTCAAGCAGCCCAAGAACAGGCTCTCATAGAGAAGAACTTACGCTATGAATACTTGAACATCCTCGTCTCTAAATTCGAAGTTAGGGAATCTGGACTCCGATGTTATGCCGGAAGAATTTGGGTACCACGTTATGGAGACTTACGGAGCCTCATATTGGATGAAGCCCACAAGTCTAGGTATTCGATTCATCCCGGGGCGGGCAAGATGTACCATGATATTAAAGAACAATATTGGTGGCCGAATCTCAAGAAAGACGTTGCAGCTTATGTTAGTAAGTGTTTGACTTGCTCAAAGGTTAAAGCCGAGCATCAAAAACCTTCTGGGTTACTTCAACAGCCGGAAATCCCACAATGGAAGTGGGAGATGATAACTATGGACTTTATCACCAAACTGCCAAAGACAGTGGGCGGATGCGATACCATCTGGGTTATTGTTGACCGTCTTACCAAGACTGCACATTTCTTAGCAATGAAAGAAACTGATACAATGGAGAGACTTGCTCAACTTTATATCAAGGAGGTTGTATCACGACACGGTGTACCTTTATCGATCATCTCCGATCGCGATCCTCGATTTGCTTCTAGATTTTGGCGTTCTTTACAAGAAGCCATGGGAACCCGTCTCAACATGAGCACTGCATATCACCCCCAGACCGACGGGCAAAGTGAACGAACGATTCAGACCTTGGAGGACATGTTGCGTGCATGTGTTATTGATTTTGGAAAGGCCTGGGAAAGGCATTTGCCACTCGCCGAATTTTCCTACAACAACAGTTATCACTCGAGCATTAAAGCTGCACCTTTTGAAGCGTTGTATGGCCGCAAGTGCCGTTCTCCTCTGTGTTGGACCGAGCTAGGAGAAGTTCAACTCACTGGACCCGAGATAGTCCACGAAACCTCAGAAAAGATTGCTCAAATTCAAAACAGACTCAAGGTAGCCCGTGATCGCCAAAAGAGTTATGCTGATAGTAAACGTAAAGACTTTGAATTCAACGTTGGTGACCGCGTTATGTTGAAGGTTGCACCTTGGAAGGGTGTGATTCGTTTTGGAAAGCGCGGAAAGTTAAACCCGCGGTACATTGGTCCATTTGAAATTTTGGAGCGTGTTGGACCCGTTGCTTATCGTCTTGATCTTCCAGAACAACTGAGCTCAGTTCATCCTACCTTCCACGTATCAAACTTGAAGAAGTGTCTTGCTCCACCTGAACTGATCATACCATTGGAGGAACTTACTATTGACGACAAACTTCACTTTGTGGAAGAGCCTGTTGAAATTATGGAACGTGAAGTTAAGGAGTTGAAACACAATAGGATTTCGATCGTCCGAGTTCGATGGAATGCCAAACGAGGACCTGAGTTTACTTGGGAACGAGAGGATCAAATGAGACAGAAGTATCCTCACCTTTTTCCACCTCCTCCATCACCTTCAGATTCAGCTTAAAATTTCGGGACGAAATTTTCTTTAACAGGTGGGTAATGTAACGACCCTGGGTTTTCCAACATTATTTTATTAATAATTATTATTATTAATACGTGTGATTAAACGAATGTATGTTATTACATTTACTTGTTGCCATGATTAACCGTACTTGATTCTTTAATGCCCGAAACGCCCTTGCGACACCCGGAACTTGTACGAATAATATTCTCAAGTATTATTTGCATTCATAATTAATTTTATTAATTATTTTAATTAACTATGGTGATTAGTTAGTTACTTGGGCTTTAATTGGATTTATTTGTTAAATACTTGAACTTGGGCTTTTATTAGCATTATGGACTCATGATATTGGACCTATAAGCCCACCCTACACCTTAATGGACTTAATTGGCCCAACACATATGTAAGTATTACTTTAGGAGTTACTTAGATAAATAAACTTAGTAAAAACCTATTTACCTTTTATTTACACCTCCTCTCCATGCATGCACCCTAAGTTACCATTCTTTGAGTCAAAAGGCATGCAAATGTTAGTGGGCACCTCCCACCCTTATTGGTGGTGGAAAACCACGGCCACAAGGCCTAGGGGAGTGGGGTTTGGCCTTCAAGATTTGACTACATAATCTCTTGCTTTCTCATTTCTCACACACACTTCAAACTTGCATCTAATTTCTCTCCTTTTTCTCTCTTGTTCTTGTAAGTTACTTGAGCTTTTCTCCCTCTTTTCCTCTTGTAAAAACAGTAGCATAAGCTACTAAAATCATCATCATCTTTTGTTTTTGTTGTTGATTAATTCTTGTTGCTACTTGTTCTTGTTATTGTTACTTACTTGTAGTTGTTTGATTTCTAGTTCCTTATTGTTACATACAAATCACTAAGAAGCAAACTTTCTAGTTGATTCTTCATATTATCTTGTTATTCAAGAACATGCAAGAATCTAAACTCTCTAGTTTATGGTTCTACAACTAGTGTTTCAAAGATTTCAAGTTAATAAGTTCTAAAAATCATGCATGCATTCATGTTAGTAAACTTAAAGTTTACTTTCTAAAGATCAAGACTTAGGCTTGAATCTTTAAAAGTATGAAACCCATGAACTTATTACTTGTGTAATTACTTTATTTTATCATTTGTTCATCTTTTAAAATCGTGATTTTGATTGTGGATGGTCAAGTGTTACAAGTTAACTTTGATCTCGTTTCTCTTGAACTAAAGATTAACTTTAAAAAGGTTCAAGAACATAAAATTTACTTAACAACTTTAGACCAATCTAAAAACTATGTACTACCACTTAAGATCTTGATTTATTTAGTTTATTTTCAAATTATAGTACAATGTTATTTTTACATTACATGCATGTGTTGAATCTATGACCTTGATGCAACTTTGGTTCATCAACCTTCATGCAACTCTAAAGTGAGTTGTGCTTCATATCATAGACTCACACAAGGGTTATGATGGTCAAACCTTGGTCGAGATGATGTAAACACATCCATGAGTTGTACACTTGAAGCCATATGCATCAAGGATGAGAACCATGATGAACATCAAGCACCAAAACCACCGGAACTCCCTTAAACTTACTGTTCTGTCCAAACTTTCTGATCAGCTGAACCCGTAACAGACCAGTAGGTCTGGGCTGATCTAACCTTGATTTTTGGATAGAACTTTTCGAGTAGATAACTTTTCATATAAGACTCGTCTTCATACGAGTTACGGTTTAGAGTCTATGGCCCTCCGAGCGTCACTAAGTCCATTTACTTTTCTAGTTTTCTGTTTCTGTTTTCTGTTTACTGTTTTCTGAGTCAGACCTAAACACCTGGGCTACTTTAACTGTGATATTCAGTTAGATCTGTTCGAGTAGATAATTTTTCGTTTAGGACTCGTCTTAATACGAGTTACGGTTTAGGATTTATGGCCCTCCGATCGTCACTAGGTCCTCTAACGTTGTGCAGAAAATTCTGACCTACTCGCACTTAAACCGTCGCCACGGTCAAACTAAGACGAGTTTGCTTCTGAGATTTTTACCACACTTAAGGGACTCATATACGGAGCCATGGCCACTGGTCTCACCTTATTTCATGTGATGACCCGTCCTTATTCACCTGGACGAAGTCTTCAACATTTGGTCCCATTGCGATGATCGACTCCAAGTAATGTCCTTAAAATGAGCTAATGCACAGCGGGAGACTTAATTCGTACCTGAGAATAAACATGCTTAAAAGTGTCAACCAAAAGGGTGGTGAGTTCATAGGTTTATCATAACAATCATTTCAATATATTAATAGACCACAAGATTTCATAATCATAAATATAATACACTCGCAAGTGTATGTAAAGCATTCTAAGTGGTTGAGCACTTGGTAACCATACTTAACATTTAATCAACGTCGCATATTCCCTTTATTATGAAATCTCACTACACCGTACCAAGTGTAGTCACCAAAACGAAGTACTGTGCAACCGTTGAATACTGGTCGTCCAGTCCGGTTGGGGTTGTCAGGCCCGATAGATCTATCAACAGGATTCGCGTTTACAATACCCATGTAAATAGTAGTTACCAAGCTACAGGGAAATATGCCAGTGGTACAACTCAACGTAGAATATATTTTTAAGTACTTGTGTCTATTTTGTAAACATTTATAAAAGCAGCGCATGTATTCTCAGCCCAAAAATATATATTGCAAAAGCAATTAAAAAGGGAGCAAATGAAACTCACCTAATGTATTTTGTAGTAAAAATACATATGACGATAATGAATAAGTGTAGGGTTGGCCTCGGATTCACGAACCTATATCATTTATATATATTAACACATAAAATGGTAATCGAACAAATTTATATAAAATATCTTGAATTATATATCTTATATTTTTAGTTGTATATTCATTTAAAATAATTAATATTTAGATTGTTTTATATATATATAAGTGATTAGTATTATGTTAAAAAAATCAATAATTTATTATACGTAAATATTTATATAATTAGTGTTAATACGTTTATTTTAAAATTTTATGTAATACTAATATATTATTTGTCAAATATATTTTTATGTATCTAATATTTCTTAGATAATAATAATAATAATAGTAATAATAATAGTAATAATAATAATAATAATAATAATACTAATAATAATAATAATGAATTAGTTTACAACCTTTGAAGAAAACAAGTTCCAAAATGAATATGCCACTACCAGAGCTCGAACCCACGACCTCCCACTAACCCAATCTAACACTTAACCATTCTTCCAGTTTCGTTTTTCTGTATTAACTCTCGTTTTCAACTTTATAACCTATTCGTCTGTTTAATCATCTTCTCTAACCTCATCATTGTATTCGTTATTCATCACCATCGATTCACAATATAAACTGAATTGTAAACGAGCAGAAAATAAATGGGAAACAGCAACCCATCGGATCATATCAAGATTTATAGGCATGATGGCCCATCAAGCATAAACTCTTCGGCCCACTTAAACTTACTAAAGGATTATGGTCCAACTTTTACCAAGCCCGATTAATGATAGAAGCCTAATGAATCAAAAGTTTATGGTTTTCGTTTGTTGTCAACAGATATTTAAATCGTTGGCCTAGTAGAATCTTATACGATCCAACATAAAAAGAAGAGAACGGCCCCATTTTCTAGGCATGTCACGATCCAAATACCACTCAATTTGATTAGCCGTGATTAGGAAATAAAACATAAGAATTGTCAGCCACTAGGGTTCCTCATACTCCCATGTATTCCTATCTCTTAAAGTAGACAGCGAATAAAACTAAATTATTATTACGCATGCTGAATCAACAAAAACAGATGTAGTAGTCGAGCAGTTGATGTGATAATAATAATTCAAATCGGTTAGCAGGAGACCGGAAGTAATATAATAATGTTCGAATGGGTTTGTGTCGTCGTCATTCTTCGGTTTTTATTACTTCAACTTGCACGGCGAATAGAAAAGCAATCAGGTGCAGCTACAGGCGACTAATTGTGGTGGTTTGATATATGAATACTTATATATATTTATGAGTTTGAATAGGTGCACATTCGTTTGGTGGTTCGAGAGAGAAGAACGGATACAGGTAAGGTAATAGTGCGAGGAAGAGTAGCTGCAACCATCGTGGGTTTCGATCAAGCAAGCAAGTCGTAGGGTTCGTTGGTTGATTCGGTTAAGGGAGTTTATTGAGTTCACGATAACAAACAGAAAACAGGAGGATAGTAGCAGTGGTATTGGTCATTGATGAGTCTGTTTCGAAAAGATAATAGCAACATAGATATGTATCGTATGCGGTTGTTGTAAGTGGTTTAATGGGTTTGAAATGGATGAAGGATGGTGGTGGTCTGCGATAATAAAACACGTGACATAGCAGCAACTTTCAACAATATTTACGTGGGTTTATGACGATTTAACACGAAAACATGAAACAAGAAACAAAAGTGGTTCGTTGTGGGTTTGAGTGATGGGTTTGGTGATTGACTAAGAAGGTTTAATAAAGGTGGTAAGTTTTACAAATCAAAGAGAGGATGATGAATTTCAAGGTGGTTTCATTGGTGACGGTTTAAATGGGTTGTAGAGAATTGTGGCAACACAAATGGGTTTGGTGGTATCATTCGAACAAGGCAACAGCAACAATAACGGACTCGTTTTAACACCCCTTTGGGCTTGTGTGTGAACTGGAAAGGAAACAGGAACAAGAGCAACGATGAGGATGAATATGGAGTAAAATAAAATAGTGCAGCTGTGGGTTTCGTTGGATGGTTTTTGAGTTGCGTGATCTAAACAGAAAGCCAGAAGATCGAGCAGATAGTAGTCTGGTTAGGTTGGTTCTTGGACAGGATATCGAGGAGAGAAAGATGTGATGATTCATAATATTAGTACGTAACAAACAAGCGATGGTGTTGGATGGTTGGTTTTGTACGAGTTTGTGTTAGTGGATGTGTGTTGTGTTCAAAATAAGAAAGAAAGTAATATATAAAGAGATTATTACTCCCACATGTATCAATCAAAGTCATCTTTATTTGTCCTTGTCTGCCATGATCTCAAAGGAAAATAATAGTATAGATAACAAAATATCCTCATTGATTTGTTAGGTTCACGACAACAACCAAATAACAAGAAGTGAATGGATGCATGTGATTTCAAATATATAATTACTAGTGGTTGTAAATATGTGTAATGTGGAGGTGATTAAATGGGGACCAGTTAACAAATGATGTCAGAAAAATAAATTAGTAACAGGGAGTCGTTTGTATGGTGTCATGTCTCATATTGTACGAATAGATATACACATACATAATTGCAATATGCCAAAATGATAAAGAACATTACAAATCCCGTGAATTAATTTGGAAAGGTGTTGATGGAGTGTGATGGTTCACTTTTGTGTATCATTATGTTTTCCTATCGTATTATTTTGCAATATATTGTTGTGCCCTAAGAGAATCTTAAGGAGTTCATAGTTGGTAAAAAAAAATCTTTACGCATGAATAGTACACTTTGTTTTAGTCCAATGAACACTAAATACATGAAAATAATATACGTCTCTTGATTTCCATTAATCGAATCAATTTCCTCGTTAAAATTTAAAAGTTACACATAATAAGATATCTAAGTTGTTCCACCCAATTCTTCTAAAACGTTTGTTCATATAGGATAATCATCATTACCCACTCATTAATAATCATAAACATTCGGATTTAATAAAACCATAATTTCAACACGTTTTATTATTTTGTAGATTATTACATAATTAATCCTGTTAATTAAATCTTATTTTAAAATATTATATATTTTTATATTTATTTAACTATACCTATATATATCTATTTACAATTAGTTGTTCGTGAATCGTCGGGAATGGTCGAAAATCAAATTAATATATGAAACAGTTCAAAATTTTTTTGAGACGCAACCTAACAGATTTCTTTTATCGTGTCAAGAATATTAAATCGTATCGAGAATTTGGTTTAAAATTAGTCGAAATTTTCCGGGTCGTTACATTACCCACCTGTTAAAGAAATTTCGTCCCCGAAATTTGAGTGAGGTTGTCATGACTAACAATAAAATTGTTTTTATGACAAATATGAGGTGATAATGAAGTTTTATCATCATTGAGTAATATAGATAAAACAATTAGATCATACGATGCGTACGAGTGAAGTTACCACAAAAGAGTGAAAAGTTTCGTCTTAACTTTTGACGTAGTCATGGTGGATTTCCGGAATTCAAGGAATTTAAGGAAATTTTCTAATCAGAAAGAAAATGTAATCGCACGATTTATTAGCAGATTGTCGGAGTTACGGAAAAATAGAATTATTAAGGAAATAATTCCGTGATATGCTTAGAGATTAAGTAGAATGAAAGAGTCGTGTAACATGGCACATGATGAGGGTAAGATCTGTGAACCATCATCACATTCCATTAGAAATTTAGCATGACTTACTGTAATATAACCACGTTGGCCCGGCGTCATTATATTATACTAACTCATGCTTCAATTCCCTACACTTCTCTAAAAATCATCCATAATTTAAACCCAAATTTTATATAAGGATAGAAACTGACACAGTTTCTTTTATAAGGTAACCTAGATAGCACGAGAAGATAGATAATTTCGGACGAAGATATTTATGAAGATATCTTCAGAAATATTGAAGATATTTATGACAATATTTTGAAATTTCTAGATCAAAGGATGATGTAGAAAATGTTTCCGCAAGGATTTTAACATGACTTCAGAGCAATATTTCCTCTAAAGATTTTGGCGGATCCAGAATTTCCTGGATTCTTTGAATATAGGATTTGGTTCTTGTATTTGCTCTTGGTTTCCTTCATGGTTAGCTCAATCCGTTTCTTTACCAAATTTTCTATCGAGCGTTCCTAACACTTCCTTCTTTATCATCAACTTTTGGCCATTAAGACCATCTACAACATGCTGCTTCGTCAGCATTTTGAGAACTAGTTCACGGTTCAGGTGTTTTTCAGAAACTTCACATTCGGAGTATGAAATTCCTAGGAATAGTCGTTATAGATACAACTTGAAGAATTTTTACGAGATTTTCAAAATACTGATTGCGGATTTCGCCAAAGAGATAACGAGTTGCTGGTACATCTACTGATGATGTTGTGAAATATAAGAGGTTCTCCGGTAACGACGGCGAAAGGACAATGTATAAATATCAAGGTTATAATAGGAGTAGTCTCACTGAGAAGTCGAAGTGGAGCTGTGACAAAATTAGCTTCTTGAATAGGAATTGTAGGGTTGTTTTTGCTAATAAATGGCAAAGGGTTCAACACAGTATGTGTTAAACTATGAATTTGGATTCGAGAGTTTTTCAGGTGCATAAATCTTTTCTTCCGTAGATGAAGTGCGGTTAGTTCATCTTTCCGATCGAGGTGTTTTCAAGAATCATGAAAAGTTGTGAATGCGAATTGTAATCGTCAAGATACGAATGAGGTTTAAGATGAAATTAAGTGGCAAACTTGAAGAATTGTTTAGTTTCATATGTTATAATCAATATTTTAATTCATTTTTAATTGTCCAATATTGATAGTCCCAGAGTCCAATAGTCCAATAATTCATATATAGTTTAATATATAATATTCGAATTATTTAATACGTATCGTGACCCGTGTACCGGTCTCAGTATTGATCACAACTCAAACCATATATATATTTTGGAATCAACCTCAACCCTGTATAGCCAACTCCAACATTCACATATAGAGTGTCTATGGTTGTTCCGAAATATATATATAGATGGGTCGATATGATAGGTCGAAACCTTGTATACGTGTCCCGTTATTTAAAGTGCGTAAAATAAATAACAGAAATTAAATGACGATAAAGTAAATGCGTAAAGTAAATAACAGAAATTAAATGACGATAAATAAAATTGCGATAATTAAATTGCGATAAATAAAATGTAATCAGTTAGCTAGGAACAGTTAGCGTGGATTCTTAACAAAATTTCAATTAGTTAATTCGTTTGTTTCTAACAAATTTTATTTTGTCCAATGTTTTCTTCATTATGCCACTTGTTAGATTTTGATAAGTCAAAATTCAAATATGAAATTGAATGAAAAGGGTTATTATGCGATGAACGGATACGTATATCGGTGGATGTAAGTAGGATAGTAAATGACTGTTAAATCGGATTTGAAGAATGTACAGTGTAACTTATTAATGTGAAACCCAAATATTCCTCGGGTATTACCTACCCGTTAAAATATTTTCATCATTATTAGTTTGTACGAAAGAATTTTTAATTACAATCTTTATGAAAACATATATACATATATATTTTCTTCAGATGTAATCATGGATTTAATGAGTTAATATGACTTTAATCTCATTTGATTTATCGATAATACTAGATTACATAATCTCTAAAACTTTAGAAATTACATAATCGCCATGTAGAACGAAGATAAAGTAGATAGAACGATACGTAGAACGATGATTACGCTCGAGGTATAGAATGAGATGTTGAGGCATGTGATGTTGAAACTTGGGTTGCTGGTGGTACTGGTGTCGATGTGGGTGGTACTATTGGTGCCGGTGATGTTGATGGAGCTGTTAAGTTTTGCACCATATTCTCTAAAGCCACTACTCGAGCGCGAAGCTCGTTGACTTCTTCTATTATTTCGGGATGATTGTCGGTCGAAATGAGCGGATGAATAAGGTTTAGAATTTTAGATAGAAGATAATCGTGATGAGTTACCCTGGAGATGAGGCTAAAAATGGTGTTTCGGATAGGTTCACCGGTAAGTACTTCAGGTTCTTCACCGAGAGTGCAGGTTGGTGGGTGTAAAAGATCGCCTTCTTCTTGTCTCCATTGGTTAAGTCGACTACGAACCCATCAGATAAATTGAGGATGGCTGATTGATTGATTCATTCTGATGACGCTGCTTTTGGGGCTGGAGTGGGACTCCATATCGGATTCTGAGGGATTTAACTAGTGGTGAGTTTCATCTTGCACGATCAGGTAAAGTATTTTCGATAGGAAATAGATTATAGGATTTAGTTTGGTATGCTTCAATACATAACTTACATATGTATATACAATACTAGAATCCTATAAGTCACGGAGGAATCTTCGAAAGTTATCAGGCAAGGGTTATAGTAACAGATATGCTAAGATATTAATCTGTCTATACATTATCTATGCAATAAAGGTAGTAAGACGTGTCTAAACTTAGGAATGCTAAGAAGGAAATTTTTCCACTAGGAATGATAAACAATACTTATAATATGCAACTAAGGTCGAAGTCCAGACTCGCTAATGTATCCTAACAACTATCAGTTAAACACACTAATGCAAGACCTGGTTCACTAGGACCAACGCTCTGATACCACCTGTGATGACCCGTCCTTATTCACCTGGACGAAGTCTTCAACATTTGGTCCCATTGCGATGATCGACTCCAAGTAATGTCCTTAAAATGAGCTAATGCACAGCGGGAGACTTAATTCGTACCTGAGAATAAACATGCTTAAAAGTGTCAACCAAAAGGGTGGTGAGTTCATAGGTTTATCATAACAATCATTTCAATATATTAATAGACCACAAGATTTCATAATCATAAATATAATACACTCGCAAGTGTATGTAAAGCATTCTAAGTGGTTGAGCACTTGGTAACCATACTTAACATTTAATCAACGTCGCATATTCCCTTTATTATGAAATCTCACTACACCGTACCAAGTGTAGTCACCAAAACGAAGTACTGTGCAACCGTTGAATACTGGTCGTCCAGTCCGGTTGGGGTTGTCAGGCCCGATAGATCTATCAACAGGATTCGCGTTTACAATACCCATGTAAATAGTAGTTACCAAGCTACAGGGAAATATGCCAGTGGTACAACTCAACGTAGAATATATTTTTAAGTACTTGTGTCTATTTTGTAAACATTTATAAAAGCAGCGCATGTATTCTCAGCCCAAAAATATATATTGCAAAAGCAATTAAAAAGGGAGCAAATGAAACTCACCTAATGTATTTTGTAGTAAAAATACATATGACGATAATGAATAAGTGTAGGGTTGGCCTCGGATTCACGAACCTATATCATTTATATATATTAACACATAAAATGGTAATCGAACAAATTTATATAAAATATCTTGAATTATATATCTTATATTTTTAGTTGTATATTCATTTAAAATAATTAATATTTAGATTGTTTTATATATATAAGTGATTAGTATTATGTTAAAAAAATCAATAATTTATTATACGTAAATATTTATATAATTAGTGTTAATACGTTTATTTTAAAATTTTATGTAATACTAATATATTATTTGTCAAATATATTTTTATGTATCTAATATTTCTTAGATAATAATAATAATAATAGTAATAATAATAGTAATAATAATAATAATAATAATAATACTAATAATAATAATAATGAATTAGTTTACAACCTTTGAAGAAAACAAGTTCCAAAATGAATATGCCACTACCAGAGCTCGAACCCACGACCTCCCACTAACCCAATCTAACACTTAACCATTCTTCCAGTTTCGTTTTTCTGTATTAACTCTCGTTTTCAACTTTATAACCTATTCGTCTGTTTAATCATCTTCTCTAACCTCATCATTGTATTCGTTATTCATCACCATCGATTCACAATATAAACTGAATTGTAAACGAGCAGAAAATAAATGGGAAACAGCAACCCATCGGATCATATCAAGATTTATAGGCATGATGGCCCATCAAGCATAAACTCTTCGGCCCACTTAAACTTACTAAAGGATTATGGTCTAACTTTTACCAAGCCCGATTAATGATAGAAGCCTAATGAATCAAAAGTTTATGGTTTTCGTTTGTTGTCAACAGATATTTAAATCGTTGGCCTAGTAGAATCTTATACGATCCAACATAAAAAGAAGAGAACGGCCCCATTTTCTAGGCATGTCACGATCCAAATACCACTCAATTTGATTAGCCGTGATTAGGAAATAAAACATAAGAATTGTCGGCCACTAGGGTTCCTCATACTCCCATGTATTCCTATCTCTTAAAGTAGACAGCGAATAAAACTAAATTATTATTACGCATGCTGAATCAACAAAAACAGATGTAGTAGTCGAGCAGTTGATGTGATAATAATAATTCAAATCGGTTAGCAGGAGACCGGAAGTAATATAATAATGTTCGAATGGGTTTGTGTCGTCGTCATTCTTCGGTTTTTATTACTTCAACTTGCACGGCGAATAGAAAAGCAATCAGGTGCAGCTACAGGCGACTAATTGTGGTGGTTTGATATATGAATACTTATATATATTTATGAGTTTGAATAGGTGCACATTCGTTTGGTGGTTCGAGAGAGAAGAACGGATACAGGTAAGGTAATAGTGCGAGGAAGAGTAGCTGCAACCATCGTGGGTTTCGATCAAGCAAGCAAGTCGTAGGGTTCGTTGGTTGATTCGGTTAAGGGAGTTTATTGAGTTCACGATAACAAACAGAAAACAGGAGGATAGTAGCAGTGGTATTGGTCATTGATGAGTCTGTTTCGAAAAGATAATAGCAACATAGATATGTATCGTATGCGGTTGTTGTAAGTGGTTTAATGGGTTTGAAATGGATGAAGGATGGTGGTGGTCTACGGTAATAAAACACGTGACATAGCAGCAACTTTCAACAATATTTACGTGGGTTTATGACGATTTAACACGAAAACATGAAACAAGAAACAAAAGTGGTTCGTTGTGGGTTTGAGTGATGGGTTTGGTGATTGACTAAGAAGGTTTAATAAAGGTGGTAAGTTTTACAAATCAAAGAGAGGATGATGAATTTCAAGGTGGTTTCATTGGTGACGGTTTAAATGGGTTGTAGAGAATTGTGGCAACACAAATGGGTTTGGTGGTATCATTCGAACAAGGCAACAGCAACAATAACGGACTCGTTTTAACACCCCTTTGGGCTTGTGTGTGAACTGGAAAGGAAACAGGAACAAGAGCAACGATGAGGATGAATATGGAGTAAAATAAAATAGTGCAGCTGTGGGTTTCGTTGGATGGTTTTTGAGTTGCGTGATCTAAACAGAAAGCCAGAAGATCGAGCAGATAGTAGTCTGGTTAGGTTGGTTCTTGGACAGGATATCGAGGAGAGAAAGATGTGATGATTCATAATATTAGTACGTAACAAACAAGCGATGGTGTTGGATGGTTGGTTTTGTACGAGTTTGTGTTAGTGGATGTGTGTTGTGTTCAAAATAAGAAAGAAAGTAATATATAAAGAGATTATTACTCCCACATGTATCAATCAAAGTCATCTTTATTTGTCCTTGTCTGCCATGATCTCAAAGGAAAATAATAGTATAGATAACAAAATATCCTCATTGATTTGTTAGGTTCACGACAACAACCAAATAACAAGAAGTGAATGGATGCATGTGATTTTAAATATATAATTACTAGTGGTTGTAAATATGTGTAATGTGGAGGTGATTAAATGGGGACCAGTTAACAAATGATGTCAGAAAAATAAATTAGTAACAGGGAGTCGTTTGTATGGTGTCATGTCTCATATTGTACGAATAGATATACACATACATAATTGCAATATGCCAAAATGATAAAGAACATTACAAATCCCGTGAATTAATTTGGAAAGGTGTTGATGGAGTGTGATGGTTCACTTTTGTGTATCATTATGTTTTCCTATCGTATTATTTTGCAATATATTGTTGTGCCCTAAGAGAATCCTAAGGAGTTCATAGTTGGTAAAAAAAAATCTTTACGCATGAATAGTACACTTTGTTTTAGTCCAATGAACACTAAATACATGAAAATAATATACGTCTCTTGATTTCCATTAATCGAATCAATTTCCTCGTTAAAATTTAAAAGTTACACATAATAAGATATCTAAGTTGTTCCACCCAATTCTTCTAAAACGTTTGTTCATATAGGATAATCATCATTACCCACTCATTAATAATCATAAACATTCGGATTTAATAAAACCATAATTTCAACACGTTTTATTATTTTGTAGATTATTACATAATTAATCCTGTTAATTAAATCTTATTTTAAAATATTATATATTTTTATATTTATTTAACTATACCTATATATATCTATTTACAATTAGTTGTTCGTGAATCGTCGGGAATGGTCGAAAATCAAATTAATATATGAAACAGTTCAAAATTTTTTTGAGACGCAACCTAACAGATTTCTCTTATCGTGTCAAGAATATTAAATCGTATCGAGAATTTGGTTTAAAATTAGTCGAAATTTTCCGGGTCGTTACATTTCAGTAGGTATAGAGACCGTGGTGACTGACCGAAGTCAGCCTTCGTTTTAAAACTTCCTTTATGAACAAAACATACTTATACCTTTCGTTTGATGATGTTTGATGATGACCCTTATGACCTTATTTACATACTTATAAACCTTTTAAGACAAGCTACTGACTTAGTACTATTTGACTTAGGTTGAGGACTTTTGGACCGATTACTTGCACACTTTCCCGACTCTACATTACTACTATTTTACCGCTACTTATCATTGTGAGTTATAGCTTTCCCTCTTTACTTTAACTTATTTTGGGAACTGAGAATACATGCACATTTTATGTTTTATATAATAGGCACGAGTACCTAAACTTTATATATGTGTGGGTTATATAACGGCAGAAACATTCCCTTTAGCTCGGTAACGTTTAATCATTGGTTTTTGAACTGTGAACGCGAATCTTAGATATGGATCCATAGGGTGTGACATCCCCACTCGGGCTAGTCGCGCTAGCATTTAACGAGTGTTTAATACTTCGAGGTTATACGCACTTGCCAAGTGCACTTTCAGGGGGTACATAAACGTTAAGTTAGTTACCGGGTGCCCGCGGTTAAGCATATACTTTTACATACTTTTGAAACGCTCGTTGTAGCACCGAAATCTCGTGGTCTACTTACATTACTGTTATACTTAAACTATAGCTCACCAACCTTTGTGTTGACCTTTTTAAGCGTGTATTTCTCAGGTGCTTGAAGTCGCTTCCGCTATCATACTAGTCGTGCTGTAGAACCCGCTGCTTAGAGTTGTTATCGCATGACTACTTATCTTGCATTCAAACTTATATACTTTTGGAACTATGTTATGTAACGACCTTTGTGGTCACGTACACTTATTTAATGCTTCTACTTAGTGAAGCTTACTTTTGGATTGTAAAACATTCGACGTTTGTTATGACGTCACTTTTATTAATGAATGCAAACTCTGTTTTGAAAACGCATATAGTACTTAACCTTGTAATGATCCTGTTGATGATGGTCCGTACGTGATGATTTAGTACGGGGCGTCACAGATGAAGTCTTTGTCAATTTCAAGCAATGGAAGATGATGATAGAGAAGCAGACTGGAAAGTTCATTAAGCGCTTGAGAACTGACAATGGACTGGAATTCTGCAAAGGCGAATTCAATGAGTTCTGTAAGAACGAAGGCATTGTGAGACACCACACAGTGCGGTTTACACCACAACAGAATGGCGTTGCAGAACGGATGAATAGAACGCTCCTTGAGCGAGCGAGGTGTATGCTCTCAAATGCAAAATTACCAAATATATTTTGGGCTGAAGCTGTCAACACAGCTTGTTATTTGGTAAATCGGTCTCCATCAACGGCAATTGATTGTCAAACTCCTTTGGAAAAATGGTCAGGTTCCCCTGCAAGTTACAGTGATTTGAAGATATTTGGTTGTCCTGCTTATGCTCATGTGAAAGATGGTAAACTTGAGCCGAGGGCTAAGAGATGCATATTTCTAGGGTATGCAGATGGGGTGAAGGGTTATAGATTGTGGTGCCCTGATGGTAAATCATCCCGATTTCTCATCAGCAGGGATGTGACATTTGATGAGTCTGCTATGTTGAAAAAGACAGAGGAGGAACAAGTAGTTGCTGGAAAAGATCGTGAAGTTGAAGAGCAGGTGGAGCAAGAAATAGAAGTTTCACAAGGAGTAGTACAAGATACTCCTGTCGAGCCCGTTGTAGAAGATGTACATGACTCTGGTGTTGATCAAATGACACCAGAAGATCAGTCAGATGAACAACATGATCTACAGCACTATAATCTAGCAAGAGATAGAGAACGACGAGCAATAAAACCACCACAACGGTTCGGGCATGCAGATTTGGTAGCTTATGCCCTGAGTATGGCAGAAGATATAGAAGTCCAAGAACCTACTACATATCGTGAAGCTATAAGTGGCCCAGAATCTGCAAAGTGGTCTGTAGCTTTGAATGAAGAGATGGAGTCTCTTTATAACAATCATACGTGGGAGCTGGTGAAACCGCCAAAAGGTCAGAAGATTGTTGGATGCAAATGGATCTTCAAAAAGAAGGATGGAATTCCGGGTGTAGAAGATGAAAGGTTCAAAGCACGCCTTGTAGCAAAAGGCTTTACTCAAAGAGAGGGAGTTGACTTTAATGAAGTTTTCTCACCGGTCGTAAAGCATACATCTATTCGCGTGTTACTTGCCATGGTTGCTTTACTTGATATGGAGCTGCAGCAACTAGATGTCAAGACAGCATTCTTACATGGTGAGTTGGAGGAACAGATCTTTATGCACCAGCCAGAGGGATTTGTGGTCAAAGGAAAGGAAGATTATGCTTGTTTGCTGAAAAAGTCATTATATGGCTTGAAGCAATCACCTCGACAATGGTATAAGCGGTTTGACGTATTCATGACTAGTAAATGTTACTCGCGGAGTGATTATGATAGTTGTGTATATCACAAGAAGCTTCCAGATGGCTCGTACGTTTATTTGCTGTTATATGTGGATGATATGTTGATTGCTTCGAAAAACATGTCTGAGATCGATCAGTTAAAATCTCAACTCAAAAGTGAGTTTGAGATGAAAGATTTGGGTGCAGCTAAGAAGATATTGGGAATGGAGATTATCAGAGATAGACGTGAAGGAAAATTGTATTTGTCACAAAAGAAATATATTGAGAAGGTTATTCAGCGTTTTGGGATGGATAACTCCAAACCGGTTAGTACTCCACTTGCTGCACATTTCAAACTTTCATCGGCGTTATCACCAGAAACTGAGGAGGAGGTAGAGCATATGTCACATGTTCCATATGCTAGTGCTGTGGGTAGCATCATGTATGCTATGGTATGTACTAGACCGGATATTGCACAGGCGGTAAGCGTGGTGAGTAGATATATGGATTGTCCAGGGAAAGCTCATTGGAAAGCGGTGCAATGGATTCTACGGTACCTCAGAGGGACAACAGATATTGGCTTAGTATTTGATAGCGGTGGTAATACTAATGTTACCGGATACGTTGATTCAGACTATGCTGGTGATTTGGATCAGAGAAGGTCTCAGACGGTGTATGTTTTTACTCTCGGAAGATGTGCTATTAGTTGGAAAGCAACATTACAATCGACGGTTGCTTTGTCGACAACTGAAGCGGAATACATGGCTCTGACTGAGGGTGTGAAAGAAGCAAAGTGGCTGAGGGGTTTGGTTGGTGATCTGGGTTTGCAACAGGACGAAACTGTAGTGCATTGTGATAGCCAGAGTGCCATACATTTGACTAAAAACCAAGTGTATCATGAGAGAACCAAACACATTGATGTACGGTATCACTTTATTCGAGAAGTCATATCAAAAGAAGTTATAATTGTCAAGAAGATTTGCACGGCAGATAATCCGGCAGATATGTTGACTAAGCCCGTCACTACAAACAAGTTCGAACATTGTTTGGACTTGGTTGGCGTTCGAAGAAAGTGATGAGCCCGGGAGGGCTGACAGGAAGCAGAGATTGATAACGGATAGCAAAGGATGAAAATGTTCGTCAAGGTGGAGATTTGTTGGATGGTGACTCAATTTTATTTTGAGTTGTCAACTTGTTACCTAACAAAGTTTATGGGCACATGGCTGAATTACATTCAACAATTCAACAAATGGATGCCAACAAAGTCAAATAAAGGAGAAAGCTAAAGTAATACAATATTGCTTTGAAGACTTCATTTAAAACATGTCTTTAGACAATTGAAGTCAGGCCATGTATGTATTCACACATGCAATCTACGGATATATCTCAACTATAAATGGGAGTGCATGAAACCTCATTTGGATATCCCATGCAAAGTGAAAGAGTTTCATAATAACTCTTGTACTTGTAAGAAAAATAGAGAAAAGAGTGGTATAGAATTGTTAGTCAAAATTCTATACGAGTGAGTTACGAGGGAAGTGTAATAATCTAGTGAGTGGTCCAAATACTTTGTTAGTATTTTCGGAGCCTAGATTGAGTGATACATTGTAACCTCGGGTTTGCCATATTTGCTAGTAAAATCTATCTCTGCTTCCGCCCGTGGACTAGGCCTCACGCCGAACCACGTAAATCCTTGTGTCTTTATTTATTGCTTAATTGTTCTATTAATTTCTCGGGGTCTTGAAAGTGCGCTAAATCACAACAGATATGATTTGAAGTTGCAACAGGTAAATTGATCAACAGAAAATATGAATAATAAACAAAAAGTCTTAACAGATGTGCAATCAAAACAAGTAATGGATCGACAAATGTTACTTGCCATTGGAACCTTGTAAATTCATCTCCGACGGAATACGGCTGAGTGATAAAGTCATGTCCGACGCCTCTACTCTTTTTTTTTTTTTTTTTTTTTTCAAAACCTTTAAACAAATGATGACGGATATTTTTGGAGGAATATCATTAAATTAGATGATGATGGATGGATATATAAACTTTAGACAGGTGGTAAGACCTGACCTTATCATGTGGAGGTAAGTGTTCGAGGAGGTTCGCCTGTAAATCTGCAATGACTCCGGACTGCTCGTAAAGCGGGTAGTATTCAAATGTTGGATAACCAGGTTACAAATAAAAAGAAAAAAAATATTTAGACGCTGGAAATGTCAACTAGCTTACTTTTGGTTACTACGGTTTTGTTTTCTTTTCGTTTTTAGTTTACCTTTTTCTTTTTTGTTTTCTTTTATTATTATTATTATTTTTATTTTTTTTTAATATATCTCCTATAAACAAATCAATTTCAAATTAAATTACAAGAAACAACAATTTTACTTAATTAAGAGATCATGTGGAAAATGAAATTATCTTTTAAACAAACTTATATGTTATATATGTATCAATGTATGATATGATGAATCACCAAGAAAATATAAAGAGTCGCCGGAAATTTTTTGATTTGTGATTGAATCCATTGTCAATTAAGCATTCTGGAATAGTGGTATTTGTTATGCTGATCGTGTCATTACTCAAATGCATCGTAATCTTCCACTATTTAAATTCGTTTACACATTTCATCGCACTTTAAACGTTAACATATTGCAACAACCCAAAATGCATACACTAAAAGCTAGGAAACAAATCACAAATTCCTGAAAAGTAAGCGACTTTCTGCATTCGGTACATAATAATTACGCAAACATTGCTGACATCTTAATTACGTTTGCATATTAACATACACATTCATCATACAAAATGATCAAGGTATCAATATACATACACTCTTTTAAGATTACACCGATTCAAACAATTAAATGCTTGTCTCCAAGAAACGAACAACTACTACTGTAATATTATCTGCACTACCTCTATCAGAAGCTTCCTGCATCAACCTTTTAGCCGCCTCTTCTGGGCTCTGAATCGGTTTCACCATTGCAACAGCTTCATCATTTGTAACAACATCCCAAAGTCCATCACTTGCAAGAATAAGAAACTCTAAAGACTTATCAACAGTTTCTTCTTGTATTTCTGGATCAGCAACAACAAACTGCTTCAAAAATTTATCACCAAACGCACGAGAAACAGCAAGTACACCACTAACCCTCCAAGTTCCAGCCCACATCACAAAACCACCTGCATCTTCAATACGTTGGCGTTCATCACTTTGGTCTGGTTTATGATCTCGTGAAACAGCGAACGCATTCCCATTTCTGCAAACAACAGCTCTTGAGTCACCAACGTTTGCAACTAGCAAACGATTACCAACAAGGATGGCAGTCGAAGCTGTTGATCCTGCATCTCTCGTCTGATCAATTTCCGTTTTTAGAAACTCGGAGTCTGTATGACTGTATGATTCAGATATGGCTGATTTGGTATCGGATATGAACTTCGGATGTTTGATCAAGTTACTGAAAAGATTATGTTTTACGTATTCTGCAGCACGAGTACCTCCATGACCATCGAATACTCCAAACAGACCAACCATCTCTCCATCCACATACTCGATTCTCGTCTCGTAAAAATCCTCCATCGAAGATCTCTTTCCAAGTGAGCTCGCGTAACCATAGCTGAACTTTGAATCTGCACTTTCACCACCTCCACTAGCCAAAACATCGCAACCCGGTTGATCTTGGGTCACAGATGATATCACCGAGTCAACATCCCCCATAATTACTGCTTTCGTAAGTTTGGATCGAATTTCCTGCTAATTTTTCCATACTTTAGTATTTAGGTTATACATAAAAAGCTTCAAATAGGATTAAACAAGCTAAGGTTTGACTTTTGAGGTCAAAGTTTGACAAATTCCCAACCTTAAAGTTGATCAGATTCTACGATCTTTATAATTACACTACAAAAATAAAAATGAAACAGCTGTAGATATAATATATACAGAACAATTCATACAATAGAGACCTCAAGTTTCATAATTGCTGGTCAAATTAGAACGAAATCTAATGAATCGTTGAATAATTCATAGTTATGGACATACAACTAGGGTTTAAGAAACTTAAATAAACGAGAAAATATACCTTTTCAAAGAACACGAATGAAATTCGATGGGTCTACAGAGCGCAATCTGAGTGAGATTAAGGAAACGTAACTGTAATCAATTGATCTGAAACAAAATAATGAATACATATACATACATAGATACATGTATATATATCAATAATTCCTTACTCGTTTTCACATAGAAGATCATTGATCGACGAAAGTTCGATTAAGAATCAAAGAAATGATTGAGGAGACCTAGGTCAAACGTTGACATTTTGACTATTGGAATACAGGACAAGCGCCCAATATATAACTGCTACTTTCAATTCAGTTTTTTTGCACCCTCGTACTTCCCAAGTTGTTACATCTTTAACCCTATATAATTTAAAAATGTCATTATATGCCTTATATTTCACGTTCTCAAAGACTATGGGTGTTCATCGGTTCGGTTTTTGATTTTTCGTTTTATTCGGTTCGGTTTTATCGATTTTGTAACTTATATAATCAAAACCGATACGGAGTATAAAATTACTTCATTAACTTATTCAATAAATAAATAATAAATAAAACTGTTTGTTAAGTTTTTTATTTTAATTAATAAATATTTCGGTATCGGTATCGGTTCTTGATTTGAGAGGATTTCGGTATCGGTATCAGTTCTTGATTTGAGAGGATTTCGGTATCGGTACCATTCGGTATCTGTACCCATGCAAATCACTCCATACAACTTTCACACTACCTTCTATTTCTCAAAATGCCATGAAACTCTTGTCAAAAGATATATGCGTGAATATAATTCAAAAAGTATACCAATATTAGCTGTGTGACAAAATTAGTTGTGTGAATTGAAAAAGAGAAGTTGTAAAAATTGAAAAAAATGTAAATTCGGGAAAAACAGGTATAATACCGAAAATACCGGTACCGATTTCGGTATCCGATTCTCGATTTTTCTTATTTTCGGTATCGGAATTTTCGATATCGGTACGGTACGGTTCTTATACCGATCTGATCCCTAGTCACTCATAGTGATTACTCCTATTATAAGATTATTATAATTAATACATAAGTTCGATCATAATTTTTGAATTATTTCAATTTTAAACACTTCAACGCTTAATAATTTTGTTTTATTAAACATACTCTTAAACTACTAGTTTAATGAGAACTTGCACATTTTTATTTACCTTTTTATTTACCTTGAATGATGAACCATTATAAGAATAACTTACTGGTTTGTCTGCATATATTTAGGAACTCTGAAAACTTTTATTTTTAAATGTGTGATTTTATCGAAGTATTTTTGTGATTGTCTCCATGAATTTTTTGATCACTACAAAATGTTTAACTAGTAAGTTTTTAATCTAGTATCTTTTTAAAGTATCATAACGTCAATCACTAAATCATTTGTGTTATCGGTTATATTATTTTTTGTTGGGGAAAATAAGGATTGGTGGGTAAAGAATCAACAACCGGATTGATACTAGAATCGTGTGAACACTTTCTTAATAGATTATTTCGACTCACTTGGTCACGGGTTACACGAAATCACTATTAAAATAAGACTAGTATGAACAATCGTCTTGACCAAAAGATAATTGTTCCTTGCATTTGTAGATTGTATAAATCTGGAAGTTTTGTGTTGAAAGTGTGTTAGACATGTTCAAAATCTGGAACATTGTGTAAAGTGTCTAACCATTCATATGAAAATGAATCCATATATTTATAATGGGTCAAAAGGTGTCTTTGAAGAGTCACACCCTTTCATATGAACCCACATGATGCTTGGAATGTCACACCCATGTATTTGTGCTTAAACAAGTCCAAATACATGAAAAAACCTTTCATAAATGTCCTGGAACAACCCCATAACGTTTGGGGTTCAAATGTGCATTTTGGGTTGAAAATGCACCTTTTCAGCGAGTTCAGTGTTAAGCCGCGCCGCGGGTCCAGGAGCCGCGCCGCGGGCTAACAAAGCACAACACTTCCAAAAATGCCAAAACTCTCGAACTCAAAATCACCCTTTAAGCCGCGCCACGGGCCCATGAGCCGCGCCGCGGCTTAAAGCTACTGCACACCATAATCAAGTTTAAGCTTATTTTCAAGTGTGTTTAGCCTTTCAAGTCGCGTTTCGCATTCTTTCAAGTTCCAAATGTTATTTCCAAGCTCACTAACATATCCTCAAACCATTTTACACCTTACGAACGTGTACTCCACACTCCCCAAATCCGTGTAGCGTTTCAATGGTTCGAGCACTTTCAACTTAGCAATCCAATCAACTAAAATGACGTTGGATCATGCTAAAATCACCAACAATTCTCCCCCATTTTAGTATGATCCTTGATTACTAAAATACCAACAAACACATAACTAGTGCATAAGTGTAAATGTCACATGGATTGAATTTACACATGGTATATTACACGTGCAAGAATTCGAAAATCATGGTGCTCTAATAGTTTGAACCCATCAATTCATTTGAAAACCTGTCGATAATATACACACTAGTTCCATACTTTCTACAATTAACCCGACACTATTATAAGCCTTGTGTCCCAATCCTCTCATGAACATATCAAAAGCTAAGTCTCAAGATTTCTTGAGGCGGCTTAACCTCATGTTCACATAGGTAGTTTCTTTTATCTTGCTCCCGCGATGCAATTTTTCAAGACAACTATTAAGAAGTATTTAACTTCAACCTTCTTTATCTCACGGGTCCAAACACATACTTTGGGATCATATATTAAATGTGTTCCAATCTTCAGATAGTAGGCTTTCCTCATTGAATTCAGCTCCTAGCATTGTACTAGAAGGGAATTGGGTATCCCACTATGGAAGATCTAAATGGACTTCAATCCCACAACATTAGCCAACTTGTGCGCACTACCGGCTAATGCTTTTCTCAAGTGATTTAGTCAAACTTTTTTTGTGACCCAACAAAATCCACATACATCACTTCATTCGTGATAAACCTCACGAAACATAATTTGTCTAAGGCACAAGCGTCTAGATTTTCACTTGTTCAAATACATGCCTTAGTCACATCAATCACATCCCATAACTAGGGATCAACATGAACTTTAATCTTATTCATTATGACTTCAATCAATTTCCATTCTTTTTCAATCCTTTAAACCAAGGATTTACCAAGATCTTATTATACCATAAGAACCTTGTGAGTACTCAAGACAATTGATTGATTAGTCCTTGCACATGTCCACTTTTCACAAGTCATCAATGTAAACATATAATTTATAAACCCTTGATAATATATCCCATTATCCTTGTATACAAATATTACCATTACATTAGAGGTGAGATTATAATCATAAGCATACCTTAGTCAATCCACTTCTTAAAAACCAAGAGTCAATGACAATAAGTTTATAATTTCAATAATCTCAACATCAACATTTTGATGATGCCTCGTCTATACCAAGTGTTAAAAACCAACAACTTGTAGATGTATAATCCTCTTGATCAATAGTAAACTCAAATAATTTAATATGCCTTAAGGATTCACTTTGTGAATTAAACCATAGTCCATGGTTGACTTTTGACAAGTATTGAAATACTTAAGTCCAATCACAATATACTTCGCTTAATCTCTCCAACGCATATGCTATATTGGTTATTTGATGTAATCACATGCATCATGCCACCAATTCCAAAGCATAAATCCGTTGTCAATTAAGCAACTTCAAATCCTTGTTCCATATAAAATATATTCATTTCACTAACTTGTACCATCTTGATAGTTCATCAAATGATTTGTGGACATAACTTTACCAATGAATTAATACTTCATGGTCATTTATTTGATAACAAAAACACTCACATCACAACCATACAATATTGTCTTATGACTTATCCAACAGATTATTACCACCCGTTAAATATCCTAACAATTGTTATCAATCACAATTAATAACAACCATAAAGGTTGTCCATGTCAATATTCAAAGAATATAAAACAACCTTTCTTTATGGGGGATGATTCTAACACACCCTTTTTTGATCCTCACACACCTATTTTAACCTTTTACTCTTCTAATAATACTCCATTTCTTTAAATTGGTGTGTGAGGATCAAAAAAGTGTGTGTGAGAATCATCCCTCTTTCTTTATTGACACTCCATGTATCCATACTTGATACACCTATATATATATACATATATACTGTACTATGCATTACAAGTCAACATGTGTGGCTTTTCAATAGTAATTAGAGAGTTGTTTCACCAACTTATATATGGCCATCTCACATCGATCCTTTGTTCAACATGACAAGGAAATAACTTGACACCATTTCCTTAATCATATGACACTTGCATACATACATAACCGTATGTACATTAACCATCGTGACGTTTTACAAAGATTACAACTTTTAATACCATGGAGTAATAACCACCCCTTTGTTATCAACTATAACTGCCTCCAAATATTCTGTGAGTGTTATGATTTATGAAAATCATATCATGTGATCATAATAACCATGAGCCATCATATAGTAATTATTATCACCATCTCATGCAATAACCATAATTAAGTAGCACATGTCATTCAAATTTTTTTTTTTTTTTTTTTTTTTTTTCAAAATAACGATAACATTAAAAACATAGCCTTTTCATCAATAGATGAAAAAGACGAACAAGGATACACTACTACACATTTGACAATACAAACCCCTCATACAAACCCCTTTTCAAAGTAAGTTGAAAAAACCGGTTTCAAAGGAAGAAGGGGACCGGTTTTCATTTTGGGTGGAAATTCGGAATCGATTTTTTTGAAAAACCGGTCTCGAAAGTGAACCTTCTAAACCCCTTTTTTTTAAAAACCTCTCTCACCCCTTTGAAACCCCTTTTCTAAAAAAACCGGTTCCAATCACTTTCTATCTTTTTGGGCGGGAAACCAAAAAATCAAACACACATGGATTGATTCATAAACTTGGAGCAAAAATTCAAAACTTAATCATTCCCTCCTCAATCTCCTTTCACCATCTCCTTCTTCCACTTCTCCTCACCTCCACCTTTTGCTCAAATCGTTCACTGCTTATATTCACCATCGCCATCATACTTGCTCCAAGGCTTGTGCTTCATCTCTTATACAATACACACTAATTTCTTTGTTATGCAGGTACACACTAATTTTTTGGTTATTAAATTATATATTTATTATAATTATTTTATTAACCATGGTATTGGTCTGTGGCAGCAGGTGTTGGAAATGGTCAACAACACACATTACTTGTACCGTATGACCATGCCTAGCGCAATTTCTCTACTTGCTTCGATCCTGTTATGGGCTCTGAGATCACTAGCTCTAAGTTGCTTCATGTGGTTAAGAGTGTACCGGTGTAGAATTACACGTTGTTGTTGTGAATTGTATTGGAGTACATGTGTTTTGCTATACTTAAGAGTGTAATGGTGTGTGTTTTGTGGTTTATAATTGCTCAAAAAAGTTTGATGAATAAACTAACTTTATGTTTCCGACCTCATGTATTTGTATTCTATCCACAAGAATTTCTGTTCGATCCACAAAACAATTTTTCTATCTTTTGAGTGTACTTGTGATAATGATGAAGATCTGGTGATGATGATGATGCTGTGGGTGATGAAGATTTGGTGTATAATAATAAATTTTTTTTTTTTTAAAATGACAATCGAGAGAGGTTTTTTTGTAAAAACCGATTTGCAAAGTGACAATTCAGAGAGGTTTTTTTTTTTTTAAAAACCGGTTTGCAAAAGGTAGTTTCGAAACCGGTTTTAAAACCGGTCTAAACTTTCTAAACCCCTACCCATAGAAACCGGTTTTAAAACCGGTTTCAAAAGTCTAAAAAACCGGTTTAGATTCCTTTTTTTTGTAGTAGTGATACAAACTAAACAAAAGCGCCACAAGGCTCGGAGGCAGTAAATGAACCCTAACATCAACACTAACCAAAGAGCAAAGTTAACTAAGCCCAAGCCTTGAGCAACCGAAACTCTAAACCAATCTCGAATCACAATCTAAAACAAGAACAAAAATAATAAACCACATCTAACTAAAAATGCCAGACAACATAAAAGCATCAAGTCGAACACAAACTAACCAACAACCTTTTTCTTTTTTCATTCAAACTTATTCTCCAATAAAACATTGCTATCTTAATTCATATTACTCTCTAATAGAAACAACACATGGTAGGAACATATTTAATATGAATACATGCATCTTCATGAGCAATAGACATGTGTATTCAACCATAGTAAGGAATTAGATCAATAAACGAATCGTGTGAGTTAATATGTGTAAAGTAATTCCACATGCATATGTATGACAATCATATTATGTACTAATTACCATGCGAATGTAATTTTATGAACCACCAACAAGTCTTGTCAGTTACATGCCATGTAAGTTTTTGTAAATTAAATAATTAAGTAGGTATTATTACCACACTCACATCCAGATTCCTTGTTATGAAATATTACAAGAAATCGATATTAACATGAGTAGAAGAATGCGTACCGTTTTGTAGTATTATAAAAAACAATATGATGATTTTGATCAATCCTTTCAACGCATCCGTACTCGATCTCCATCAATAAAATAATACTGATCCCACACATGCATGTCCAGAACCACAAACCATTATCACTCTCACCATGAAATTTCATATCAAAACTCATAAAAGTTCCCACGATCCTTCCAAGGTTAATCTATCCTGAAATACTCTATTAAATTGTTGGGGAAAATAAGGATTAGTGCGTAAAGAATCAACAACCGGATTGATACTAGAATCGTGTGAATACTTTCTTAATAGAGTATTTCGACCCACTTGGTCACGGGTTACACGAAATCACTATTAGGATAAGACTAGTATGAACAATCGTCTTGACCAAAAGATAATTGTTCCTTGCAATTGTAGATTGTATAAATCTGGAAGTTTTGTGTTGAAAGTGTGTTAGACATGTTTAAAATCTGGAACATTGTGTAAAGTGTCTAACCATTCATATGGAAATGAATCCATATATTTATAATGAGTCAAAAGGTGTCTTTGAAGAGTCACACCCTTTCATATGAACCCACATGATGCTTGGAATGTCACACCCATGTATTTGCGCTTAAACAAGTCCAAATACATGGAAAAACCGTTCATAAATGTCCTGGAACAACCCCATAACGTTTGGGGTTCAAATGTGCCTTTTGGGTTGAAAAGACGCCTTTTCAGCGAGTTCAGTGTTAAGCCGCGCCGCGGGTCCAGGAGCCGCGCCGCGGGCTAACAAAGCACAACACATCCAAAAATGCCAAAACTCTCGAACTCAAAATCGCCCTTTAAGCCGCGCCGCGGGCCCATGAGCCGCGCCGCGGCTTAAATTTACTGCACACCATAATCAAGTTTAAGCTTATTTTCAAGTGTGTTTAGCCTTTCAAGTCGCGTTTCGCATTCTTTCAAGTTCCAAATGTTATTTCCAAGCTCACTACCATATCCTCAAACCATTTTACACCTTACGAACATGTACTCTGTAGTGACCCGAACTTTTCCATGTTTATATATATTAATTGAGATTGATATTTACATGATTAAATGTTTCCAACATGTTAAGCAATCAAACTTGTTAAGACTTGATTAATTGAAATATGTTTCATATAGACAATTGACCACCCAAGTTGACCGGTGATTCACGAACGTTAAAACTTGTAAAAACTATATGATGACATATATATGGATATATATATAGTTAACATGATACTATGATAAGTAAACATATCATTAAGTATATTAACAATGAACTACATATGTAAAAACAAGACTACTAACTTAATGATTTTTAAACGAGACATATATGTAACGATTATCGTTGTAAAGACATTTAATGTATATATATCATATTAAGAGATATTCATACATGATAATATCATGATAATATAATAATTTAAAATCTCATTTGATATTATAAACATTGAGTTAACAACATTTAACAAGATCGTTAACCTAAAGGTTTCAAAACAACACTTACATGTAACGACTAACGATGACTTAACGACTCAGTTAAAATGTATATACATGTAGTGTTTTAATATGTATTTATACACTTTTGAAAGACTTCAATACACTTATCAAAATACTTCTACTTAACAAAAATGCTTACAATTACATCCTCGTTCAGTTTCATCAACAATTCTACTCGTATGCACCCGTATTCGTACTCGTACAATACACAGCTTTTAGATGTATGTACTATTGGTATATACACTCCAATGATCAGCTCTTAGCAGCCCATGTGAGTCACCTAACACATGTGGGAACCATCATTTGGCAACTAGCATGAAATATCTCATAAAATTACAAAAATATGAGTAATCATTCATGACTTATTTACATGAAAACAAAATTACATATCCTTTATATCTAATCCATACACCAACGACCAAAAACACCTACAAACACTTTCATTCTTCAATTTTCTTCATCTAATTGATCTCTCTCAAGTTCTATCTTCAAGTTCTAAGTGTTCTTCATAAATTCCAAAAGTTCTAGTTTCATAAAATCAAGAATACTTTCAAGTTTGCTAGCTCACTTCCAATCTTGTAAGGTGATCATCCAACCTCAAGAAATCTTTGTTTCTTGCAGTAGGTTATCATTCTAATACAAGGTAATAATCATATTCAAACTTTGGTTCAATTTCTATAACTATAACAATCTTATTTCAAGTGATGATCTTACTTGAACTTGTTTTCGTGTCATGATTCTGCTTCAAGAACTTCGAGCCATCCAAGGATCCATTGAAGCTAGATCCATTTTTCTCTTTTCCAGTAGGTTTATCCAAGGAACTTAAGGTAGTAATGATGTTCATAACATCATTCGATTCATACATATAAAGCTATTTTATTCGAAGGTTTAAACTTGTAATCACTAGAACATAGTTTAGTTAATTCTAAACTTGTTCGCAAACAAAAGTTAATCCTTCTAACTTGACTTTTAAAATCAACTAAACACATGTTCTATATCTATATGATATGCTAACTTAATGATTTAAAACCTGGAAACACGAAAAACACCGTAAAACCGGATTTACGCCGTCGTAGTAACACCGCGGGCTGTTTTGGGTTAGTTAATTAAAAACTATGATAAACTTTGATTTTAAAGTTGTTATTCTGAGAAAATGATTTTTATTATGAACATGAAACTATATCCAAAAATTATGATTAAACTCAAAGTGGAAGTATGTTTTCTAAAATGGTCATCTAGACGTCGTTCTTTCGACTGAAATGACTACCTTTACAAAAACGACTTGTAACTTATTTTTCCGACTATAAACCTATACTTTTCTGTTTAGATTCATAAAATAGAGTTCAATATGAAACCATAGCAATTTGATTCTCTCAAAACGGATTTAAAATGAAGAAGTTATGGGTAAAACAAGATTGGATAATTTTTCTCATTTTAGCTACGTGAAAATTGGTAACAAATCTATTCCAACCATAACTTAATCAACTTGTATTGTATATTATGTAATCTTGAGATACCATAGACACGTATACAATGTTTCGACCTATCATGTCGACACATCTATATATATTTCGGAACAACCATAGACACTCTATATGTGAATGTTGGAGTTAGCTATACAGGGTTGAGGTTGATTCCAAAATATATATAGTTTGAGTTGTGATCAATACTGAGATACGTATACACTGGGTCGTGGATTGATTCAAGATAATATTTATCGATTTATTTCTGTACATCTAACTGTGGACAACTAGTTGTAGGTTACTAACGAGGACAGCTGACTTAATAAACTTAAAACATCAAAATATATTAAAAGTGTTGTAAATATATTTTGAACATACTTTGATATATATGTATATATTGTTATAGGTTCGTGAATCAACCAGTGGCCAAGTCTTACTTCCCGACGAAGTAAAAATCTGTGAAAATGAGTTATAGTCCCACTTTTAAAATCTAATATTTTTGGGATGAGAATACATGCAGGTTTTATAAATGATTTACAAAATAGACACAAGTACGTGAAACTACATTCTATGGTTGAATTATCGAAATCGAATATGCCCCTTTTTATTAAGTCTGGTAATCTAAGAATTAGGGAACAGACACCCTAATTGACGCGAATCCTAAAGATAGATCTATTGGGCCTAACAAACCCCATCCAAAGTACCGGATGCTTTAGTACTTCGAAATTTATATCATATCCGAAGGGTGTCCCGGAATGATGGGGATATTCTTATATATGCATCTTGTTAATGTCGGTTACCAGGTGTTCACCATATGAATGATTTTTATCTCTAAGTATGGGATGTGTATTGAAATATGAAATCTTGTGGTCTATTGTTACGATTTGATATATATAGGTTAAACCTATAACTCACCAACATTTTTGTTGACGTTTAAAGCATGTTTATTCTCAGGTGAATATTAAGAGCTTCCGCTGTTGCATACTAAAATAAGGACAAGATTTGGAGTCCATGTTTGTATGATATTGTGTAAAAACTACATTCAAGAAACTGATTTCGATGTAACATATTTGTATTGTAAACCATTATGTAATGGTCGTGTGTAAACAGGATATTTTAGATTATCATTATTTGATAATCTACGTAAAGCTTTTTAAACCTTTATTTATGAAATAAAGGTTATGGTTTGTTTTAAAAATGAATGCAGTCTTTGAAAAACGTCTCATATAGAGGTCAAAACCTCGCAACGAAATCAATTAATATGGAACGTTTTTAATCAATAAGAACGGGACATTTCAGTTGGTATCCGAGCGTTGGTCTTAGAGAACCAGAATTTTTCATTAGTGTGTCTTATCGAGTTTGTTAGGATGCATTAGTGAGTCTGGACTTCGACCGTGTTTACTTGAAAAATGATTGCTTAACAAATTTTGTTGGAAACTATATATTTTTAACATGTGAATATTATGTGATATATTAATCTCTTAACGCGTTTGATATTATGTGATAGATGTCTACCTCTAGAACAAGTCCCATTGACTCACCTAATAATAATGAAGAGTCAAATGTAAATTGGAATGATTCGTGGACTGATTCACAAGTTCCCGAAGAGGAACCGGAAGAAGAGTCGGAACCGGAAGAAGAATCGGAACCGGATGAAGAAATAGAACCGGTGGGGGAAATAATAAAACAGTTAAGTAAAAGAAAATCCTCAACCAACCGACCAAGGTTAATTATGGTCAATGGTGTTTCCGCCAAGGAAGCAAAGTATTGGGAGGATTACCAATTCTCCGATGAATCGGATTCCGACGAGAATTCCGATGATGTTATAGAAATTACCCCAACTGAATTTAAAAAGGCAAAAGAAAATAATAAGGGAAAGGGCATAAAAATAGAGAAATCTAATTCCAACCCCGATGAACTTTATATGTATCGTCAACGCCCGAAGTCCTTAAGTTGTAACAATGACCCGGGAACCTCTAAACCACCAGGTTTTTCTAAACCAATGTGGACAACGACGGCTCGTATTAGGGGAACATCATATATCCCTAGAAACTTGGCAAAACGAACCAAAACCGAAGAAGAAGAAACGAGCGAGTCGGAATAAGATAGTTGTATTCGTGTGGTGTAATATATGTAATATAGTGTTCTTATGCTTTATGATATATGTAAAAATTGCTTGTATTAATAAGTATTTTTTTATGAATCTAACTCTTGTCTATTTTACAGTTTAAAAACACAAAATGGATAGACAACCCAATATTTTAAGAGACCTACCCGGAGACATGATTGATGAAATCTTGTCTAGAGTCGGCCAGAATTCCTCGGCACAACTATTTAAGGCGAGATCAGTTTGTAAGACATTCGAAGAACGTTCCAAGAATGTCTTGGTTTATAAGAGACTTTCGTTTGAAAGATGGGGGATATCACATTGGGAAACCCATAAGTTACGATGTGTTTACTTTGACGCATATATTGCGGGGAAGCCAAATGCTATTTTACGCAACGGGTTAAGAAATTATTTTGACTCAATATATCCGAATATTGGACTTCGTGATTTAGAAAAAGCGGCTAACATGCAACATAAAGAAGCATGTTATGCTTACGGATTAGTAATGTTTGCTTCTCACCAAAGTGAGAACAAGAACATCGGGCTACAACTATTAAACAAAACGTTTCCACAAGTGACGGAGTCGGTAATTGGGGTAAGAAATGAGGTTTTTAGATTATTACGGGACTGTTGGACATTACGTAACCCTCGTCCCTTTGACGACGTTACAACACGCTGTATTATCAACGGCCATAAAGGTTATGTTGCACAAGACCAAGGATGGGAAGTAGTCCTAGTAAAACCAGAATGCATGACTTGTTTCTGGACGTATGAATTACGTGTCTTTATTGCCTTCGCTGAACGACTTGTGTACTAGCTAGAATTATCTTCACAACTATCTTGTATCAAAGTTATTGTGTGCTATATTTCATGCTTTATGTAAAATAAGCGGTATTGTAAGTTTGTAAAATATTGTATAAAAGTTTAAACGCGAAATATTATTATAATCAGTTTTTCATATAGAATTGTAGTAGTTGAATTGTATATTAGCTACTAAGTATGAACTTAACGGGTAGGTACTACCCGAATTTAAACTTATAAAACGCTAATATGAAGAAAAAGCTTTTATAAATGAGTTCATATTATGCTACGAAATACTATTAACTACTCTTAATATTCTGTATGATTAACTTGTTCCATTTAACTATTTTGAAGGAAATGGCACCGACTACTCGACACACCGTGAATATGAATGAAGAGGAATTCCGTACTTTTCTAGCTTCAAACATAGCCGCAGTACAGGCTGCGCTACATACCAACAATAACCTTGGATCTAGCAGTACAGGAAATCGTGTAGGATGCACCTACAAAGAATTCACTGCCTGCAAACCTTTGGAATTTGATGGAACCGAAGGACCGATCGGATTGAAACGGTGGACCGAGAAGGTCGAATCGGTGTTTGCCATAAGTAAGTGTACTGAAGAGGACAAAGTAAAGTACGCTACGCATACCTTCACAGGTTCTGCGTTAACATGGTGGAATACCTATCTAGAGCAAGTGGGACAAGACGATGCGTACGCACTACCGTGGTCAGCATTCAAGCACTTGATGAACGAGAAGTACCGTCCCAGAACCGAGGTCAATAAGCTCAAGACAGAACTTAGAGGGTTACGAACCCAAGGATTTGATATTACCACGTACGAAAGACGATTCACAGAATTGTGCCTATTGTGTCCGGGAGCATTCGAAGATGAGGAAGAGAAGATCGACGCGTTTGTGAAAGGATTACCGGAAAGAATCCAAGAAGATATAAGTTCACACGAGCCCGCCTCCATACAACAGGCATGTAGAATGGCTCACAAACTCGTGAACCAAATTGAAGAAAGAATTAAAGAACAGACTGCTGAAGAGGCCAATGTGAAGCAAGTCAAAAGAAAGTGGGAGGAAAACGGTGATAAGAATCACCAATACAACAACAACAGCAATTACAACAATAATCGCAACAATTATCCCAACAATCGCAACATCAATCGCAACTACAACAAACGGCCCAACAACAACAACAACAACAACAACAGCAACTACAACAATCATCCCAACAACAATAATAACCGCAACAACAACAACAATCAGAAACAGCTATGCCAAAGGTGTGAAAAGAATCACTCGGGGTTCTGCACCAAATTTTGCAACAAGTGTAAAATAAATGGTCATAGCGCGGCGAAGTGTGAGGTCTACGGACCAGGGGTTAATAGAACGAAAGGAACAAATGGTGTCGGAACGAGTAATGGCGGAGCAAGTAGTGTCGGAGCAAGTTATGCCAATGTAGTTTGTTATAAATGTGGAAAACCGGGCCACATTATTAGAAATTGCCCGAACCAGGAGAACACGAATGGACAAGGCCGTGGAAGAGTTTTCAATATTAATGCGGCAGAGGCACAGGAAGACCCGGAGCTTGTTACGGGTACGTTTCTTATTGACAATAAATCTGCTTACGTTTTATTTGATTCGGGTGCGGATAGAAGCTATATGAGTAGAGATTTTTGTACTAAATTAAGTTGTCCATTGACGCCTTTGGATAGTAAATTTTTACTCGAATTAGCAAATGGTAAATTAATTTCAGCAGATAATATATGTCTGAATCGAGAAATTAAACTGGTTAGCGAAACATTTAAGATTGATTTGATACCAGTAGAGTTAGGGAGTTTTGATGTGATAATCGGTATGGACTGGTTGAAAGAAGTGAAAGTGGAGATCGTTTGTTACAAAAATGCAATTCGCATTATACGAGAAAAAGGAAAACCCTTAATGGTGTACGGAGAAAAGGGCAACACGAAGCTACATCTTATTAGTAATTTGAAGGCACAAAAACTAATAAGAAAAGGTTGCTATGCTGTTCTAGCACACGTCGAGAAAGTACAAACTGAAGAAAAGAGCATCAATGATGTTCCCGTCGCAAAAGAATTTCCTGATGTATTTCCGAAAGAATTACCGGGATTACCCCCACATCGATCCGTTGAATTTCAAATAGATCTTGTACCAGGAGCTGCACCAATAGCTCGTGCTCCTTACAGACTCGCACCCAGCGAGATGAAAGAACTACAAAGCCAATTACAAGAACTTTTAGAGCGTGGTTTCATTCGACCAAGCACATCACCGTGGGGAGCTCCTGTTTTGTTTGTCAAGAAGAAAGATGGTACATTCAGGTTGTGTATCGACTACCGAGAGTTGAACAAACTTACCATCAAGAACCGCTACCCACTACCGAGAATCGATGACTTATTTGATCAACTACAAGGCTCGTCTGTTTATTCAAAGATTGACTTACGTTCCGGGTATCATCAAATGCGGGTGAAAGAAGATGATATTCCAAAGACTGCTTTCAGAACACGTTACGGTCATTACGAGTTTATGGTCATGCCGTTTGGTTTAACTAATGCACCAGCTGTGTTCATGGACCTTATGAACCGAGTGTGTGGACCATACCTTGACAAGTTTGTCATTGTTTTCATTGATGACATACTTATTTACTCAAAGAATGACCAAGAACACGGTGAACATTTGAGAAAGGTGTTAGAAGTATTGAGGAAGGAAGAATTGTACGCTAAGTTTTCAAAGTGTGCATTTTGGTTGGAAGAAGTTCAATTCCTCGGTCACATAGTGAACAAAGAAGGTATTAAGGTGGATCCGGCAAAGATAGAAACTGTTGAAAAGTGGGAAACCCCGAAAACTCCGAAACACATACGCCAGTTTTTAGGACTAGCTGGTTACTACAGAAGGTTCATCCAAGACTTTTCCAGAATAGCAAAACCCTTGACTGCATTAACGCATAAAGGGAAGAAATTTGAATGGAATGATGAACAAGAGAAAGCGTTTCAGTTATTGAAGAAAAAGCTAACTACGACACCTATATTGTCATTGCCTGAAGGGAATGATGATTTTGTGATTTATTGTGATGCATCAAAGCAAGGTCTCGGTTGTGTATTAATGCAACGAACGAAGGTGATTGCTTATGCGTCTAGACAATTGAAGATTCACGAACAAAATTATACGACGCATGATTTGGAATTAGGCGCGGTTGTTTTTGCATTAAAGACTTGGAGGCACTACTTATATGGGGTCAAAAGTATTATATATACCGATCACAAAAGTCTTCAACACATATTTAATCAGAAACAACTGAATATGAGGCAGCGTAGGTGGATTGAATTATTGAATGATTACGACTTTGAGATTCGTTACCACCCGGGGAAGGCAAATGTGGTAGCCGATGCCTTGAGCAGGAAGGACAGAGAACCCATTCGAGTAAAATCTATGAATATAATGATTCATAATAACATTACTACTCAAATAAAGGAGGCGCAACAAGGAGTTTTAAAAGAGGGAAATTTAAAGGATGAAATACCCAAAGGATCGGAGAAGCATCTTAATATTCGGGAAGACGGAACCCGGTATAGGGCTGAAAGGATTTGGGTACCAAAATTTGGAGATATGAGGGAAATGGTACTTAGAGAAGCTCATAAAACCAGATACTCAATACATCCTGGAACGGGGAAGATGTACAAGGATCTCAAGAAACATTTTTGGTGGCCGGGTATGAAAGCCGATGTTGCTAAATACGTAGGAGAATGTTTGACGTGTTCTAAGGTCAAAGCTGAGCATCAGAAACCATCAGGTCTACTTCAACAACCCGAAATCCCGGAATGGAAATGGGAAAACATTACCATGGATTTCATCACTAAATTGCCAAGGACTGCAAGTGGTTTTGATACTATTTGGGTAATAGTTGACCGTCTCACCAAATCAGCACACTTCTTGCCAATAAGAGAAGATGACAAGATGGAGAAGTTAGCACGACTGTATTTGAAGGAAGTCATCTCCAGACATGGAATACCAATCTCTATTATCTCTGATAGGGATGGCAGATTTATTTCAAGATTCTGGCAGGCATTACAGCAAGCATTAGGAACTCGTCTAGACATGAGTACTGCCTATCATCCACAAACTGATGGGCAGAGCGAAAGGACGATACAAACGCTTGAAGACATGCTACGAGCATGTGTTATTGATTTCGGAAACAGTTGGGATCGACATCTACCGTTAGCAGAATTTTCCTACAACAACAGCTACCATTCAAGCATTGAGATGGCGCCGTTTGAAGCACTTTATGGTAGAAAGTGCAGGTCTCCGATTTGTTGGAGTGAAGTGGGGGATAGACAGATTACGGGTCCGGAGATTATACAAGAAACTACCGAGAAGATCATCCAAATTCAATAACGGTTGAAAACTGCCCAAAGTCGACAAAAGAGCTACGCTGACATTAAAAGAAAAGATATAGAATTTGAAATTGGAGAGATGGTCATGCTTAAAGTTGCACCTTGGAAAGGCGTTGTTCGATTTGGTAAACGAGGGAAATTAAATCCAAGGTATATTGGACCATTCAAGATTATTGATCGTATCGGACCAGTAGCTTACCGACTAGAGTTACCTCAACAACTCGCGGCTGTACATAACACTTTCCACGTCTCGAATTTAAAGAAATGTTTTGCTAAGGAAGATCTCACTATTCCGTTAGATGAAATCCAAATCAACGAAAAACTTCAATTCATCGAAGAACCCGTCGAAATAATGGATCGTGAGGTTAAAAGACTTAAGCAAAACAAGATACCAATTGTTAAGGTTCGATGGAATGCTCGTAGAGGACCCGAGTTCACCTGGGAGCGTGAAGATCAGATAAAGAAGAAATACCCGCATCTATTTCCAGAAGATTCGTCAACACCTTCAACAGCTTAAAATTTCGGGACGAAATTTATTTAACGGGTAGGTACTGTAGTGACCCGAACTTTTCCATGTTTATATATATTAATTGAGATTGATATTTACATGATTAAATGTTTCCAACATGTTAAGCAATCAAACTTGTTAAGACTTGATTAATTGAAATATGTTTCATATAGACAATTGACCACCCAAGTTGACCGGTGATTCACGAACGTTAAAACTTGTAAAAACTATATGATGACATATATATGGATATATATATAGTTAAAATGATACTATGATAAGTAAACATATCATTAAGTATATTAACAATGAACTACATATGTAAAAACAAGACTACTAACTTAATGATTTTTAAACGAGACATATATGTAACGATTATCGTTGTAAAGACATTTAATGTATATATATCATATTAAGAGATATTCATACATGATAATATCATGATAATATAATAATTTAAAATCTCATTTGATATTATAAACATTGGGTTAACAACATTTAACAAGATCGTTAACCTAAAGGTTTCAAAACAACACTTACATGTAACGACTAACGATGACTTAACGACTCAGTTAAAATGTATATACATGTAGTGTTTTAATATGTATTTATACACTTTTGAAAGACTTCAATACACTTATCAAAATACTTCTACTTAACAAAAATGCTTACAATTACATCCTCGTTCAGTTTCATCAACAATTCTACTCGTATGCACCCGTATTCGTACTCGTACAATACACAGCTTTTAGATGTATGTACTATTGGTATATACACTCCAATGATCAGCTCTTAGTAGCCCATTTGAGTCACCTAACACATGTGGGAACCATCATTTGGCAACTAGCATGAAATATCTCATAAAATTACAAAAATATGAGTAATCATTCATGACTTATTTACATGAAAACAAAATTACATATCCTTTATATCTAATCCATACACCAACGACCAAAAACACCTACAAACACTTTCATTCTTCAATTTTCTTCATCTAATTGATCTCTCTCAAGTTCTATCTTCAAGTTCTAAGTGTTCTTCATAAATTCCAAAAGTTCTAGTTTCATAAAATCAAGAATACTTTCAAGTTTGCTAGCTCACTTCCAATCTTGTAAGGTGATCATCCAACCTCAAGAAATCTTTGTTTCTTACAGTAGGTTATCATTTTAATACAAGGTAATAATCATATTCAAACTTTGGTTCAATTTCTATAACTATAACAATCTTATTTCAAGTGATGATCTTACTTGAACTTGTTTTCGTGTCATGATTCTGCTTCAAGAACTTCGAGCCATCCAAGGATCCATTGAAGCTAGATCCATTTTTCTCTTTTCCAGTAGGTTTATCCAAGGAACTTAAGGTAGTAATGATGTTCATAACATCATTCGATTCATACATATAAAGCTATTTTATTCGAAGGTTTAAACTTGTAATCACTAGAACATAGTTTAGTTAATTCTAAACTTGTTCGCAAACAAAAGTTAATCCTTCTAACTTGACTTTAAAAATCAACTAAACACATGTTCTATATCTATATGATATGCTAACTTAATGATTTAAAACCTGGAAACACGAAAAACACCGTAAAACCGGATTTACGCCGTCGTAGTAACACCGCGGGCTGTTTTGGGTTAGTTAATTAAAAACTATGATAAACTTTGATTTTAAAGTTGTTATTCTGAGAAAATGATTTTTATTATGAACATGAAACTATATCCAAAAATTATGATTAAACTCAAAGTGGAAGTATGTTTTCTAAAATGGTCATCTAGACGTCGTTCTTTCGACTGAAATGACTACCTTTACAAAAACGACTTGTAACTTATTTTTCCGACTATAAACCTATACTTTTCTGTTTAGATTCATAAAATAGAGTTCAATATGAAACCATAGCAATTTTATTCACTCAAAACGGATTTAAAATGAAGAAGTTATGGGTAAAACAAGATTGGATAATTTTTCTCATTTTAGCTACGTGAAAATTGGTAACAAATCTATTCCAACCATAACTTAATCAACTTGTATTGTATATTATGTAATCTTGAGATACCATAGACACGTATACAATGTTTCGACCTATCATGTCGACACATCTATATATATTTCGGAACAACCATAGACACTCTTTATGTGAATGTTGGAGTTAGCTATACAGGGTTGAGGTTGATTCCAAAATATATATAGTTTGAGTTGTGATCAATACTGAGATACGTATACACTGGGTCGTGGATTGATTCAAGATAATATTTATCGATTTATTTCTGTACATCTAACTGTGGACAACTAGTTGTAGGTTACTAACGAGGACAGCTGACTTAATAAACTTAAAACATCAAAATGTATTAAAAGTGTTGTAAATATATTTTGAACATACTTTGATATATATGTATATATTGTTATAGGTTCGTGAATCAACCAGTGGCCAAGTCTTACTTCCCGACGAAGTAAAAATCTGTGAAAGTGAGTTATAGTCCCACTTTTAAAATCTAATATTTTTGGGATGAGAATACATGCAGGTTTTATAAATGATTTACAAAATAGACACAAGTACGTGAAACTACATTCTATGGTTGAATTATCGAAATCGAATATGCCCCTTTTTATTAAGTCTGGTAATCTAAGAATTAGGGAACAGACACCCTAATTGACGCGAATCCTAAAGATAGATCTATTGGGCCTAACAAACCCCATCCAAAGTACCGGATGCTTTAGTACTTCGAAATTTATATCATATCCGAAGGGTGTCCCGGAATGATGGGGATATTCTTATATATGCATCTTGTTAATGTCGGTTACCAGGTGTTCACCATATGAATGATTTTTATCTCTAAGTATGGAATGTGTATTGAAATATGAAATCTTGTGGTCTATTGTTACGATTTGATATATATAGGTTAAACCTATAACTCACCAACATTTTTGTTGACGTTTAAAGCATGTTTATTCTCAGGTGAATATTAAGAGCTTCCGCTGTTGCATACTAAAATAAGGACAAGATTTGGAGTCCATGTTTGTATGATATTGTGTAAAAACTGCATTCAAGAAACTGATTTCGATGTAACATATTTGTATTGTAAACCATTATGTAATGGTCGTGTGTAAACAGGATATTTTAGATTATCATTATTTGATAATCTACGTAAAGCTTTTTAAACCTTTATTTATGAAATAAAGGTTATGGTTTGTTTTAAAAATGAATGCAGTCTTTGAAAAACGTCTCATATAGAGGTCAAAACCTCGCAACGAAATCAATTAATATGGAACGTTTTTAATCAATAAGAACGGGACATTTCATACTCCACACTCCCCAAATCCGTGTAGCGTTTCAATGGTTCGAGCACTTTCAACTTAGCAATCCAATCAACTAAAATGACGTTGGATCATGCTAAAATCACCAACATTTTTTTGATTTATTAATAAAAATAAAGTGTTATGGGTTAATTAATTTTAATTAATCAGTTATATATAGAAGTTCACGTTGATTATATTGTACATTCAATATTTTGTTGTCAACATCAAATCAGTGACTTCGTTAAGTAAGCTGTTAAACTATCATTGGTTGTCTCTTTGTATGAATCAAATAATGCTTCAATTGAATACGGAGTAAGCTCATTTATCCGCTAAATTCAATAGATATAAATAAGTGAAATGAAATTAAATAGATATAGATATAAATAAATTAAAATTAAATAGATATGAATATGAATTCGGCATCATCTGAACCATATCCGATTCATTGTCATCCATATATATCACATGAGCTTTTTCACGATATTATGAGTAGTACATAACGATTATTATATATTGACTTTTGTATAACGATTATTTTTTTGTGAACCATTTTAAACCACTAAATTATGTGGATCACCCTGAGATTCAACAAATGAATGAAGGTATGCTATGATCGTATACCGATAGAGATGATAATCTTTAGCGCATTATTTTTTATTTATTTATTTATTTATTTTTGATTAGGATGGGTTTGTGTAATATATTTTAACGAGAAACAAATAGTTTTGTACAACGATAACATCTCGCGGGCATTTTTTGACGTGAAACATATAAATTTGTACATTGACACCATCTCCCCGTAGCAATAGGCAAGCATGCCCGATTCTTGTTTATTATTATTAGTAGTAGTCTTAATGTTAAATATTAATAACAACATTAGTACCCGCTCTTTTTGCCTAATGGTACATCCAATACCTTGTGTGTTGGATGAGAGTGAGATGTCTCAAACTCTAGTCTTCTCTATTAAAATATTTCAAAGTGTTTACTGATTTATGGAAGCGAGATTTACCGACTCGTATTTTAGGTTCGGCATGTTTCGTCTGCCCCTTAAAATAGTTTAAGCATCGGGTCCCTATAATACAGTTCGGATTTCTGCCCGAGTGGATGAGTTATTTCCCCTTCAATGATTGCAAATACTCCGTAATTGTTTTCCAAAAAAAAAAAAAAATATGAACATTAACATTATTAATTATATCTGTGTGGTTGAATCCACGTTGAATTTGTGCTCCATGATTGAGAAATGGAAAAGCTAGCTAAGAATGTGGTGTACCGTTGTGTCAGTTCATTTAATTTATTTAGTATTACTATTAGTATTATTGTTATTGTTATTATATTATGATATATCAAGTGGTTAAGCTCTAAGTGCACCGAAAGAGCAATGATAAAAATTACTCCGTTATTAAATTAAGATCAATCAATCAATTGTTAATATAAAAAAATGACAATTATGTAGGTTGCGATTAAAGATGAGGTAATTCTCTTGTAATGTGACTATGACACATGTAAGCTGTTAGGATTGAATTGTTACGCCTCCTAACAACTCGCCACGAGTCGTAATTACCATTATGTGTGGCTCGTCACGACAACGAATCTGTGAGACTGTGACCTTGGATAACTCTTTCTCTACAATTTTTGGAAATATCACGATAAATGAAACATTTAAATATTTGATAATTACTAGATGACCCTTATCTAACGATATGATATGACACGAAGCTTTCAACAAGATGCTAGATGCTCAAAGCTTACTTGAGATAGTGGAATATAAATATTCGTAATGATTGTACATAGCAAGTCTATTAAATTGTATGTTTGGCGTCTTCAAAAATAAAAATAAAAAAACTTATGTTACATATATAAGTACAATGGTTAGCATAACTGTATGTCTGTATGTATTAGAAAATGAAGCTGGTAAAAAAATTGATGTTTTAAAGGAGTACCACGTAATGGTTCAGTGATTGACAAATGACAAATGACAAATTAAAGGAGTACCACGTAATGGTTCATTAAAATAAAATGGTTCCTTTAATCATACAAAGTCTTGAAAGAAACAACTTAGCGAGTCATAAATGGTTCATTTAAAGGAGTACCACGTAAAGTTGATGTTTTATGGGTGATTGACAAATCACAAATGACAAATTAAATATCAGTGAAATGGCTAGTGAAATTACGAGTTTATTTAAACGAAACAGTTTAATAATATATTTTAGTTATTAAGTGAATGTAGATTTTAAAGGTATTTACTTTAATGATCCGTGGAACCACGGATTCCGACTAAGATTCTTCTCTTTGTTTTTGTGGCAAAAAGGTGTAAACTGGCGGGAACACCCTGATCCCATGTGCCTTTGGCAGCAGCCATTGTCCACCCCACAAGGAATAGCTTCGGGCAACTTCCCTATCCTGAAACTCCAAACATGTGACAAACTGACCCCCGTAGGGATCGAACCTGCGTCTGTATGTGGCAAACTTCCACATGGTGGGTCCCCAAGAATATTTGAGTGTGGGTACCGTTGAAGCACTGCTTCTTTGGTTTCTTCTCGTTGTTTTTACAAACATATTGATGTACTTAATTTATTCAGGATAAATAAACTACATTTATTCTCTCACAATTCTCTTCCAATTTTCATTACAATTATTATTTTCTTTGTCATAAAAGCCTACATTACAACCTTTTTATTGAGACGTGTATTTCACATAAATATGTAACGTAATTAATCTCGTAGAGAAAAACCTGTATTTGAATAATAATGATACAATAATTATAGTTATAATTATAATAATAAAGTTTGCTTAAAAATAAATTATTTATATTTTTAATAATAATTATTAGTAATAACAAATGCCTCTTGAAATTATTTAAATAATTTAAAATACAATTATTATATAAAGGTTGTACATTATGCTTCAAAGTTTGTACATATGTTCATAAGGTGTTTTGTAAAAGATTGTCCAATTTGTTACAAAGTTTGTACATATGATCATATGAGTGTATTATCATAAGGTTGTACATAATACTTTAAATATTGTACATATGATCATGAGGTGTTTTATTATAAGAGTGTACATAATTGTAACATCCTCAAGTGGGCCTAGCTGTAAGATTATTAGTTTGCCCTTAAGTTTATATTGTGTTATTATATGCTTTTATTTTAATTTAACATTTTTATTATTTGATGATGTGGTTAGGACCAGTTTGTGACAAGGGTCACAGAACATGTTTATTTATTTAATTTGGACTCCGTTTGGGTTGCCAAATGACGTACGAAAGTTATTAGATAATTGATAAATACCCGTGTATCGCACAGTGTAGGAATTAACCTAAATTAAGTGGCTAGTGTACTGTGTTCTTCCTCCCATTTCTAGATTTTTCCACACACACACCGTACCTTCATCTCCTTCACCTAATCAAACCCTAATCTTGAATCTTTGATCTAGAGCTCAAATTAATCATATCTTCTTGCTCTCTGTAATTTTGTGATCATTTTAAGGCAAGGTTCTCATAGATTCATGTAGTGATTCTTGCTCAAATTGGGTTTTTGTGTTCATATGGGTTTTTGATGAAATTAAGCTTGATTTTTGATCTAAAGTGTTTGATGTGTTCAATTGATGTTAGAAATATGTTTTATATAGTTTATATGATATTTTGGAAGTGATTTTGGTGTTAGATCTTGCAAAAATCGAGTTTTTGGGTCAAAATGGCAAAAATCAGCGAGCTGGAATGTTCTAACAGCTCTCACACTTCTGACAGGTCACTCGTACGAGTGACCACGCGTTTGAGGCTCAACCACGCTGTGACGACTCGAAAATTTCCGACCAAATTTAAACTTAATCTTTATATAATTCCGACTTGATAAGCAATGAATTTTAATAAATCTTGAACCTCCGAAAAGAGTTTTACACAAGTTTTTGGTCACCCTTTTATTCCGACGATTCACGAACGTTATAACTTGATTTAATTGTTTAATTGTTTAATTATTGTGTATATATATGAATTTATATATATTTAACTTGAAAATATGATAATTAAATATCTCATTAAGTATATTAACAAAGTATTATATATATATTTTCATACTACTAATTTAAAGAGTTTTCAAACAATATATATATATTACTATTTAAACGACGTAATTAACTTATGTTAAAATGTATTTACATATAATGTATTACGAGTGTAAATACATCCTTACAAGTATTGAATACACTTTATAATATACCAATACATATAAAGGATAGCTATACTCGTATTTTCGTTCAATTTTCTCAAAGAATTCTACTCGCATTCATACGATATTTTTACCAGTATTATACACAGCTTCTAGAAGTATTTACTATTGGTATATACCAATAGAAATCTGCAATTATTTGTGTAGTATGTCATCCATGACCTAATCAATTTAATATGCCATGCATGACTTAATACAATTTAACTTATCTTAGATATTTTCACTAAAAGCCAAAATTATAAGCTTATAAATAAGGACCATTTTAACTCATTTTTACTCCACATTTTCTTAAACTAAAAACACACACTTGAATGCTCTCATATCATACTTTAATCTCAGAAACTTTCCTCTTCATAATCAAGGTAAAATACTTCTCAAAATCCTTGTTCAATTCCTTGTATAGTTGTTATCTTATTATACTTATAAAACTTGTAAAAACTAGAACTTGTTTTGGTGAACACCAAGCTTGTTTGAAAAACTAATCTAATCTTTCTAACTTAACTCTAATAACACTTATTTATATGTATTATGATGTTATATTAAGTTAATATAAGAACTTATAACTTGTACATATGAAGAACACCTTGAAACTTAACATATATCCTTTAATCTCCATTCGGTAAAAAGCGGGCTGTTTTGGGTTGGGAATTAAAAACCTATTTTAGACTTTGAGTTCGAGTCTAAGACTTTGGAAATATATTAATATATGTAAATAAGACTTCCAGTATTTTTTTCATGATTTTAGACAAAGTGGAAGTATTTTATCAAAAATCATATATTGGGTGGATGCCGGGATTTTTCAAAATCTGTCCACCGACACAAAAAGAGGGTAAAGCTCTAAAAATTACTACTTGGGATGAACTTTTCGAATTGGTTTTGTAAAATTTACTTCTTAATGAATCCATAGCAATTTGATTCACTTTAAACGGAGTTGTAATGAATATTTGGCGATCAAAACAAAATCTGCTAAAATTAACGTTGTATGGACGAAATTTATATTATAAAAACTATATTAACCATATCTTTGTTAACTTTTCCTATATCCTATATATATTTGGACATGTTATCAGTAGTATAACAAAATATTATAATCTTGGTTAATTCTGTGATTGTATATATGTATAATAATATTCTTGGTACGTCCTAACACAATAAGTATACAATACGTTTTGATAAATCCTAAGACAATACGTACACAATACGTCTTAGTTAATTCTAAGACAATACGTATACAATACGTCTCTGGGTTGATGCAAACACAATACGTATACAATACGTCGTGGGGTAATTCTAAGATTATATATATATATATATATATATATATATATATATATATATATATATATATATATATATATATATATATATATATATATATATATATATATATATATATATATACCGATTATTGGACTGTTGGACTTTTCGGACTATTTTGGACTACTAACAAAGGACTACTAACAATTGACTACTAACATAAAATGTTAAAAATTATTATATAAGTATTCTATGAACTTGCTTTATTTTATTCATATGTCATATTATTATCTGAATCGTTATTATTGTTATAGGTTCGTGAATCCAAGGACGACGGTCATATTTTTAATAAGTTGAAAACTTATTATTAATATACTTTTACTACTGTGAGTATATAGTCCAATTTTTAAACTCTACAAATATTTTGGGATGAGAATACATGCATTTTATATTTTACGCCATAGACACAAGTACTTAAAATATATTCTACGTTGAGTTGTACCACTTTGCATATCTTCCCTAATAGCTTGGTAACTAATATTTACATGTTGTAAGAACATGTATACGCGAATCCTATTGATAGATCTATCGGGTTTGACAACCCCAACCGGACTAGTCTGTAAGACCCTAATATTTATTGTACAGAGCTGTAAATAGAGTACATGAAGTGTGGGTGACGTTGTGTAATTAAACTGAGGTCAGAAGCTGAACTGGGCAAGGTGCGCTCAGCGCACACTTAATGGTGCGTGTGGCGCACTGTTCACTGTAGCCGGGTTCTGCTTGTTTTAATCAGATATTTTGATGGGCTTTTTGGTAATTTCACTTGAGGACGAGTTAAAGGCTACCAGATCAGTTTGGGGAGAGTCATAACTCCATTATCAACAACCTTATCCTTTTCCACTTCAATTTTAGAGAGTGAGTGAGATTCTCGTGTGAGAAAGTTCAAGCAAGGGAAGAAGGAGCTAGTTTTGGGTCTTAGCTCGGGTTATAAAGTTGTTCATCTCCTCTCTAGCTAAGTTTTGGTTGTAGTGGTATGTTCTAACTTTGATTTCCTTACTTTGATTTTGTGTAAGGGTTAGGGTTTGGGTAAATGAAGAACACAAAACCCATATTTGTTGATCTTGGGTGTTCTTGGGTAAGATTGAGTCATGAGGACTCAAGAATGACTAACCTAGGGTTTCAAAGTGTTAATTGGTGTTCATGAGCCTTAACTGGTTAGTTAATTACTAGCACACCTAGTTAATTGGTAAATGGGTGTTAGTTGGGTTAGAGGATGACCCGAAATGGGTGTGTTGACTTTAAATTAGTCAAAGGGTTAATGATTGACCTAGTTGAGAAATATGGGTATGAAATACCCTAATTGTGTAATAGTTTGTGTGTTGATCGAGTACTTATTGCATTAGGTACTTGGCTTTGAAGCTTGCGAAAGGATAAAACCGTCACCAAATCGTTAAGGTGAGTGGAATAATTATGCGTATATGTATATGGTGTATTTATTTGTGAATGTTATGGTATGAACCACGAGCCGGTAGTACCATAGCATGTATGTGATGTATCATGATGTGAACCACGAGCCGGTAGCATCAAGTGTGAACCACGAGCCGGTAGCACTATAAACAAGTGTGAACCACGAGCCGGTAGCACTATAAACAAGTGTGAACCACGAGCCGGTAGCACTATAAACAAGTGTGAACCACGAGCCGGTAGCACTATAAACAAGTGTGAACCACGAGCCGGTAGCACTATAAACAAGTGTGAACCACGAGCCGGTAGCACTATAAACAAGTGTGAACCACGAGCCGGTAGCACTATAAACAAGTGTGAACCACAATCCGGTAGCACTATAAACAAAGTGTGAACTACGAGCCGGTAGCACTATAAAAGAGTGAGACTCAAATGCGTATGGTGTGAACCACGAGCCGGTAGCACCATAGCGTTATGGTTAACCATATTATGTTGTTGGATATTGTTTAGCACGCTATATATATTGTATTGAGTATATGCTAATGTGATGTTGTGATAGTGTACGAGTTGTTAGCATTATGAGTAAGATGGCATGCTATTTGAGTTATATTTTCGTATGAGGTATTTGGTGGGTGCGAATGCAAATAGATGGGTTATATATGTGTATGTATAATTGTTGCACTCACTAAGCTTTGCTTACCCTCTCGTTTTTTATCTTTTATAGGCTCCGGCGGAGACAAGGGTAAGGGCGTTCGTTTGGATTAGAGATCCCGCTTTGTTTGATAGGGGACGCTTTTTGGGGTGATAGCTTTTGGAGTTTGACCAAGAATTGGGTAGTTTAACCCTCAAACACCATGCTCATGTTGTCGTTTGGAATTTAAACTAATGTGGTCGAAACTCATGTTTTGTATGAAACTCGTAAAACGGCCGATGTGGGCCCCATTTTGTAAAACTCGTTTAATGATTGAATCGTGTTAGTTTTACATATAAGAACATGTTGTGAAAAGAGTTTCGTCTAAATATGTCGGGAAGTGGGTGATCTTTATTTGAAAATTGACCGATTCGAACAGACCTGAATCTGGCATGTGCGCGCCGCGCACCCTGAGGTGGTGCGCGTGGTGCACCCTTCTAACTTATATATAAAAAAAAAATTTGTTTCGCGTAATCGGTTGGCTATTGGTTTGGGTTGTTACAAGTGGTATCAGAGCATGGTCTAAGGGATCTAGGCGACTTGAGATAGGTGCCTAGACTTAGACTTTATTGTGTATGCGCTTTATGCGGGACTTGTAGGAGACGGGTCGGACCGGGATTGGTTAGTGCTTAGGTTTATGTGAACTAACCTTGCGCTAATTGTTTTGTGTTGTGTTAGCAATTATCAAGAGAGATAGACATTGTACTAGCAAGTTAATGCGACGTGCTCGCATAACAATGATTAGCTACCATTGTTACGGGTTCAAATCGTGTCAAACAAGCGATGTACGACGATTGTCGAGCAAGATGTGGTGGTGTGGTATACATATATACATGTGTGTTATGTCCTTACGTTTCGTGGTTTAACCTATTCCGTTTTATAGAATGAAGACGAGAAACGGTCTCGAAAATGATAATGGAGGTACGAGTGAGGACGCCGAGTTCACGGCCAAAGTTGAGGCCATCATTAAAAAGCAAAGGGCTTAATTTCTTGAGGACGTTCGAAAGGTCTTCCAAGATTCGGTTGATGAGCAAATAACCGATCTAATTAATGAAAGAATGAAGGTGTGATGACCCGGAAAATTTCTGACTAAATTTAAACTTAATCTTTGTATGATTAACATTTCCGACACGATAAGCAAAGTCTGTAAAACTGAATCTCAAAATTTTTGAATTACTTTTATATATTTAAATACCCTTCGGTTGTTTTCGACGATTCGAGAACAATTATATGTAAATAGATACATATATACTATAACATGAAAAGGTAACAATGTATTAATTGTTTGATACCGTACATTAAACTTATTGGTTTAAATATCTATTTGAATGTATATGATAAGTTGAAATATTTATTATTAAAATTTATTTATAAATAACTTCCAATGTGTATTTAAAAACTGATTTATGTATATTAAAAAGATATATACATATATATAATAAACGATAGTAACATTCGTTTATTGATTCAATTGATAAGTTAACTAAAGCGTTTAAGATGAACCAGTTAAACACTAATTTGTTACAGTGTTTTCAAATTGCCACATTACTCAAAATGCTACAGTGTTTTCGAAAATCACTATTTGCTACAGTGAAATTGACTTTGCTACAGTAAAACGCTATTATAAAAATGTATTTTTAACAAATAGCGAGACGATGATTTATAGAAGTAAATGACCAAAACACTCGAAAGTTTAAGATACACTTTGAGTGATATAATTAAGGGATAATTTAAGGCTATATTTTGACAAAGGTACGTGTCACGAAATGTAAAATGCAAGTTTTCTAAGCGTACGAAAATGCGTTCGAGAAACCGGAACCGGGACATAAGTCGAGTGATGACGTACGACTTATCGGAACAAAAATATCTAGTCTACTATGCACAAGAATAAAATATAATATATAAATAATTATATTAATTATTTATATATTTATATTTATTTTACATTATGTCGACAAGCTAGGAGCCAAAACAATGTGAGCTGTCCCTGGTCCTCATGCGAGTCGCATGGCCAGAAGGCCATTTCCATGCGAGTCGCATGACTCCAGATTCCAGGCCTGTTACTATAAATTCAGGTGTTTTGCTCGAATGAAAAATCAAACACACATACACAAATATATATTACTCCGTATAATATTTATTATTATTATTATTATTATTATTATTATTATTATTATTATTATTATTATTAAGATTATTATTAATCTTATTAATCTTATTATTAGTATTATTATTTTTGCGATACAAAAAAATAATAATGTACATAAAATATTACGACGGAGTACTGTCCAAGTAATTTTCAAAACGAGTTTCCGAGCGAGCTAGAGCTAAGGAAAATATGGGTTATTGCCAAGGAGGTTATGGTTAATGTTCGGGGGTATTTTTGTGAATCAAACCTCGTGTTTATTATCTCCGATGCGTCTACGTGCTTTCCTGCAATATTGTATATCAATATTAAACAGTGAGTTCATTTGATTCCCTTTTACTCAATATATTTTTGGGCTGAGAATACATGCAAATGCTTTATTAACTGATATACAATATTTATATGCGTGAGTTTCATTGATCCCTTTTTAATTGCTTTTGCAATCTATATTTTTGGGCTGAGAATACATGCACTTTATTTTAAACGCAATGGATACAAGTACATACTAAATTCTACACTGAGTTTGAACCGAAAATCCCTTAACTTTGGTAACTAGTAACTGCCAGTTATAAGAACTGGTGGGCGCGAGTAGTAGTATATGGATCCATAGGGCTTGACATCCCCGTTCGAGCTAGAGCGCTAGCCTTTTAACGGACGTATGCTATTTGAGAAGCGTACACGTTGGTTTGCGTGTATTATTAAGATGATTATACAGAGGGTACAAATTATATAAACGTTAAAGTTTAGTTACCAGGGTGCTCAATTTTGTAGAACCGATTGATAAACGTTTCGGATGAAACAACTGAAATCTTGTGGTCCACCTTTTATTTAAAACATAATGATAAACGTTTTGAATAAAACAACTGAACTTTTGTAATCCACATTGATATACGGATTATGTGTAATATTAAAACTATGAACTCATCAACCTTTGTGTTGACACTTGAAGCATGTTTATTCTCAGGTTTCTAGAAGTCTTCCGCTGTTTGCTCATACGTGATACAAGTTATGTGCTTGGAGTCATACATGCTATATACAAGAAACTTGCATTCACCAAACCATTACCATGTATCTTATTTTGACTGTATTGTCAACAGATGTATTATTGTAAACCATTAAATGGTGATTGTCTATACGTAGAAATCATCAGATGTTAAAAACCTGGAATTTATATATTCATTTATGAAATACCTTTTCAAACGAATACAATGTTACAAAATGTATCACATAGAGGTCAAATACCTCGCAATGAAATCAATGAATGACGTGTTCGTCCATATGGATTTGGAGCTATCGTCACAGAAGGCCACGATCGAAGAAGCACTTGATGCTAGAAATGTTTATCCTCGAGGCGACGGGGGCGATGGTAATGGTGGGAATTGAAGGCGGGACTTCCATTACAAAAATTTCAAGGATGCTCAACCCCCGATGTTTAATGGGGTGCGAGATTCATTAAAAAGCACATGTTGGATCTCCGATATCGAGGGAGCTTTCCGTACCGCAGAATGTCCTCCCGAGAAGAAGGCGAGGTATGGGTCTAGTATGTTGCTTGAAGAGGCCAAGTTGTGGTGGGACGATAAAATCCAATTGTACGGTGAAGAGCAATGCATGAGCTTGACGTGGGAGGAGTTTAAGAAGGAATTTTTCAAAGAATACCGAACTTCTTCCGACCTTGATAAAATTCGGGACGAGTTGCACAATTTGCAACAAGGTTCAATGGACTTGGTTACTCTCAAGTCTACCTTCTTGGCAAAGACTCGTTTTTGTCTGGAATATGTTGGTGACGATCACAAGTTGATGAAAGATTTCTACCGTACCATGAATGATGAATTGAAGTGTAAGATTTTTCGGGGAATGGCTAAGACTTTTGAAAAGTTATTTGAATTGGCTCGGGGTTTTGAGCCGGAAGTTCCGAGGAAAAGTGATTTCTCTTTTTCTAAGAGGAAGTTTGAAGGGTCAAGTCATTCGAACTTTTCCAACAAGAAAAATAAGAAAGGCTCCGAAAGTGTTAATAGTGTGAAGAAGGGTGCTTCCGGGGGTTTCGGGCCCACGTGTTCTAATTGTAATCAAAGAGGACACATCGCCCGTGATTGTACCAAGGCGTCGACCAAGCTTACTTGCTACAATTGTGGTAAAGAAGGGCACAAGAGGCCGGAATGTCCCGATTTGAATAATGATCATGTTAAGAAGTTGGAGAAGGCGGCGAGTACGACTAGGGGTCGCAACTATTTGATGATGAATGATGAAGCCAAATCCAATGAAGTCGTTTCAGGTACTTTCACGGTTAATTCTAATCCGGCGAGGATACTTTTTGATAGTGGTGCTAACTTGTCGTTTGTGTCACCAAAATTTGTGCCTAAACTTAATAAACCATTAGCTAAGTTAAGTCATCCGATTGAAGTCGAAATAGCGGACGGTAAGACGGTGCTAGTGGTTGATGTGTGTAAAAATTGTGATGTTGTTTTTGGTGCCGAAAACTTTAAAATTGATCTCATTCCAATGACTTTAGGCGATTTTGATATCGTTGTTGGTATGGATTGGCTCGATCATAATAGAGCCGATATTGCATGCCATGAAAAATCTATTCGTGTGAAGACCCCTAGTGGGGGAGGGTTAATTATTCATGGTGATAAGCGAAGAAGACTTGTGCCGATATGCACTTTTGCACGGGCACGTCGTTTCCTTGTTAGTGGTGGCATGGTTTTTCTTGCCCATGTTGTTGATACTCGTGATGAGCCACCACCCATTCGTGAAATTCCGGTGGTAAATGAGTTTGAAGACATTTTTCGGATGAGTTACCGGGTGTTCTGGTGGAAAGACAAGTTGAATTTCGCATTGAGTTGGTTCCGGGGGCTACCCCATTGCTAAAACTCCTTATCGTTTAGCGCCGACAGAAATGAAAGAGTTGTTAAATCAAACCCAAGAGTTGCTTGAAAAGGGTTTTATTCGACCGAGTGCTTCGCCATGGGGCGCTCCGGTTTTATTTGTGAAGAAGAAGGATGGTAGTATGCGGATGTGCATCGATTATCGGGAGTTGAATAAAGTGACGATCAAGAATCGTTATCCATTGCCTCGGATCGACGATTTGTTTGATCAACTCCAAGGTGCAACGTATTTCTCAAAAATTGACCTACGGTCCGGCTATCACCAAATGCGGATCCGTGAGGAAGATATTGAGAAAACGGCTTTTCGAACACGTTATGGGGATTTTGAATTTGTGGTGATGCCTTTTGGTCTTACGAATGCACCGGCGGCATTCATGGATCTTATGAACCGAGTGTGCCAACCTATGTTGGACAAGTTGGTAATTGTGTTCATTGACGACATAATTGTTTATTCGAGGAGTATGAAGGAACTTGAACATCATTTGCGGAGTGTGTTAAAGATGTTACGGAAGTAGAAGTTGTATGCTAAATTCTCCAAATGTGAATTTTGGCTAAGGGAAGTTCAATTCCTTGGTCATATTGTGAACAAAGACGGTATTAAAGTAGATCCGGGGAAGTTAGAGACGGTGAAGAGTTGGGGACGACCGATTACACCTACGGAAATCCTAAGTTTTCTCGGATTGGCCGGTTATTCAAGACTTTTCTAAGATCGCTTCTTCATTGACGAAGTTGACGAGGAAGAACGCGAGATTTAATTGGGAAAACGAGCAAGAAATTGCTTTTCAATTGTTAAAAGAGAAATTGTGTCAAGCTCCGGTGTTAGTGTTGCCGGAAGGTGTGGAAGACATGACGGTTTATTGTGATGCTTCTCTAAATGGGCTCGGGTGTGTTCTAATGCAAAGGGGTAAAGTTATCGCTTACGCCTCTCGATGATTAAAGGAACACGAAAAGAGATACCCGACTCATGATCTTGAATTGGCGGCGGTGGTTCATGCGTTGAAAATTTGGCGCCATTACTTGTATGGTGTCAAGTGTACGATTTATTCGGATCATAAGAGTTTGAAACATCTCTTTAACCAACGAGATTTGAATTATCGCCAACGTAGGTGGATGGATGTGGTAAAAGATTATGATTGTGAAATACTTTATCATCCGGGCAAGGCGAATGTGGTCGCGGATGCGTTAAGTCAAAAGAGTCATCACCCGGCGTTACGATTGGGATTGTCACGTATGATTATTACTAACGAATTTCTTGTAAAGCTTGGTGAGACTCAAATTGAAGCTTTTGTTAACAATAAGCATGAGGAACGAATCGTGGGACAAACGGAGTTTATTACCTTAGGTCCGCATGGTTTGTTATCGTTTCAAGGAAGGGTGTGGGTGCCTAAAATGGGTGTAGAAGAAAATAACTTCCTCTGGTGGCAGATGAAAAAGAAGAATGAAGGATATGATAGCCAGGAAAATATCAAGAATCAGAACTGGATTAAGCATTTTCACAATCTATTGGGATGTATGAAATAAGAAAGAAGATTATAGGAGTGGTGAAAATAAATGAAACGGAAGAGGTCAATTTATAGCAATCGAGACAGATTTCGCATTTAATCAAAGAAAATCCTAATTTCCGCAAATTCCGAAGAATCAAATCTTATTTAGATTATGAAGATTTTCTATTCCTTAAATTCCGGAAATCAATCGTAACTAAGTCAAAAGCTAAGACGAATCTCTATTCTTTCATTTCACTCTTTTACGATAACTTCTCTCATACGCTTCGAGAAATCGGATTGTTTTATCCATATAATTCAACGGTGATAAAATTCTATTTATCAACTCATATTCGTCATGAAAACATTTCTATTGTTAGCCATGACGACCTCACTTAAATTTCGGGAGGAAATTTCTTTAACGGGTAGGTACTGTGATGACCCGGAAATTTCTGACCAAATTTAAACTTTATCTTTAAATGATTTAATGTTTTCGACACGATAAGCAAAGTCTATGAAGTTGAATCACAAAATTTTAGAACTGTTTCATGTATTAAATTACATTTGACTGCTCTCGACGATTCATGAACAATTATATGTATGTATATATATATATATATGTACAAGTAAAAATGACTTTCCTACCGTAAAACACTATTTGCTACAGTAAAATGACTTTGCTACAGTAAAACACTATTTGCTACAGTAAAACACTATTTGCTACAGTGAAACCGTATTTTGCTACAGTGAAAACGACTTTGCTACAATGATTTGCTACAGTAAACACTATTTGCTACAGTAAAACACTATTTGCTACAGTAAACACTATTGCTACAATAAAACACTATTTGATGTCGACGAACTAGCAAACAAAAACAGGATAAGGCGGCCATGCGATCGCATGGCAAAAACACTGAAAACTCATGCGATCGCATGAGGTACTGTAGCAGGCCACATACTATAAAAGCTCGATTCATTCCTCTGTATTATTATTTTTTATATTATTATTATTATTATTATTATTAATATTATTATTATTAATCTTATTATAATATTATTATTAGTAGTATATATACCTAAAATACTACGACGAGGTTATGAGCGTGTCACCTTCAAAATGGGTTTTTGAGCGGGATAGAGCTAAGGAAATTATGGGTTATTGCCAAGGAGGTTATGGGTAATATTCGAGGGTATATTTGTGAATCAAATCTAGTGATTATCATCTCTGTTGCGTCTACGTACTTTCCTACAATATTGAATCTCAATATTGATACGTAAGCACTCATATTTTATCTTTTATACATTAATTGTGTATCCATGTCTAGTGCTCGAGTATATATATTTATGCATGCATGTATGCTAAATTTTATCGTTAAATAGTTTATAATGAATCACGAATTAAATACATATATTACTGGTAAAAGGTATATGATATACATGTTTTTGGAAAGCTGGCGAAAAATCAATAACTTTTCATTTAGATATCGAATAATTTCGATGAACGGATTAAAAGATATGATCAACTGAATTATGATTAACGTTAATTGAAATTACTTTTGAATCTATAATTAAGATTTAAACAACTTGTTTACGAGATTGATAAATTGGATTTTTGAATATTACCAACCGAGTAAATGAATCCTTATATAAGGTATGTCTCGTTTTGTTGAACTATTATCAAAATTGACTTTTTGAAACGACTTTGGATAACTTTTTTATGTCGATCTCGAGCATTAGGATTGTTATACACTATGACCTGACCTAGCTTGATAGACATTTATTGACCAACATATGTTCTCTAGGTTGAGATCTACGGTTATTTGGTAATCCGAGTTTCGATCACATTTTGGTGAACGACTTTATATGCTGCTAAGGTGAGTTTCATTGATCCCTTTTTAATTGCTTTTGCAATATATATTTTTGGGCTGAGAATACATGCACTTTATTTAAAACGCAATGGATACAAGTACATACTAAATTCTACACTGAGTTTGAACCGAAAATCCCTTAGCTTTGGTAACTGTTAACTGCCAGTTATAAGAACTGGTGGGCGCGAGTAGTAGTATATGGATCCATAGGGCTTGATATCCCCGTCCGAGCTAGAGCACTAGCCTTTTAACGGACGTATGCTATTTGAGAAGCATACGCGTTGGTTTGCGTGTATTATTAAGATGATTATACAAAGGGTACAAATTATATATACGTTGAGTTTAGTTACCAGGGTGCTCAATTTCGTAGAATATTTTGATAAACGTTTCTGGATGAAACAACTGAAAACTTGTGATTCACCTTTACATACAGATTATACGAAACAATAAAACTATGAACTCACCAACCTTTGTGTTGACACTTGTTAGCATGTTTATTCTCAGGTTTACTAGAAGTCTTCCGCTGTTGCTTATATGTTAGACAAGCTATGTGCATGGAGTCTTACATGACATACTTTTCAAGGAAACGTTGCATTCACCAAATCATCACCATGTATCTTATTTTGACTGCATTGTCAACGGAAGTACTATTGTAAACTATTATTTACGGTGATTGTCTATATGTAGAAATCATCAGATGTCCAAAACCTTTGATTTAAATATTCATTTATGGTGTGCCTTTTCAAAAGAATGCAATGTTTACAAAACGTATCATATAGAGGTCAAATACCTCGCAATGAAATCAATGAATGACGTATTGTCCATATGGATTTGGAGCGATCGTCACATACTAGTATCGGGATGCCACCTTATGAGATGCTTTATGGGCGGAGGTGTCGAACTCCAATTTGTTGGGGTGAAGTGGGACAAAAGGAAATCGAGAGTACCGATTTGGTTTTAGAAACGAATAACAAGATTGATATGATTCGGGCTCATTTGAAAAAGGCTCAAGATAGACAAAAGTCGTATACCGACAAACGTAGGCGAATGATCGAATTCCAAGAAGGTGACATGGTGATGCTTAAGGTTTCGCCATGGAAAGGTATTATTCGGTTTCGCAAGCGGGGAAAGTTAGCTCCTCGGTTTATTGGGCCATTTAAGGTTTTAGCTCGTGTTGGTGAAGTCGTGTATCGTTTGGAATTACCCGAAGAGCTTGCGGGGATCCATAATACATTCCTTGTTTCCCATCTCCGTAAGTGTCTTGCGGATGATTCATGATAGTGCTCTAAATGAACATATATTTAGCCACAATATCCTTCCAATATGTAAAGCTTTTAGTTACTATTGTTCTATTTTTATGTAATAATCGTTTAAATAAATAAGTGCGAAGACAAAAGAAGAAAACGACGATTTAAAGACGCAAACGACCAAAAAGCTCAAAAGTACAAAGTACAATCCAAGTGGTTCAAATTATTGATAAGAAACGTCTCAAAAGTTACAAGAGTACAAGACGCAAAACGCAAAGTACAAGATATTAAATCGTACGAAAGGACGTTCGAAAATCCGGAACCGGGACCTGAGCCAACTATCAACGCGCGACGCAACGGAGCTAAAATTACAAGTCAACTATGCAAAAGAATATAATATAATATTTAAATAATTATATAAATTATTTATATATTATATATTATATTAAATAACGTCGGCAAACTAGCAAACAAAAAATATGTGAGCTGGATCTGACGGCCATGCGATCGCATGGAAAATAGGCATAAAACTCATGCGAGTGCATGAGCCCATGCGAGTGCATGAAATTTGCACTAAAATCTCATGCGACTGAATGAGTTACTGTAGCAGGCCACATTCTATAAATTCGCCAGTTTTCTGCGAGTAAAAACACATCTTTTTCTATCTACTCTCTATCTCAATATATATATATATATATATATATATATATATATATATATATATATATATATATATATATATATATTTATATATATATATATATATATATATATATATATATATTTATATATTTATATATATATATATATATATATATATATTTATAATTTTAATTTTAAATTAAGTTTAATAATAATTGGGTTATTGTAAGGAATGTTTTACGGGTTTTAAGTCGAAATTTTGTCCGTGCAACGCTACGCGATTAATCACCACTGTAAGCTATGTTCTTCCTTTTTAAATTAATGTCTCGTAACTAAGTTATTATTATGCTTATTTGAGCCGAAGTAATCGTGATGTTGGACTAAAAATTAAGATTGGGTTATTAGATTTTGTACCATAATTAAGGTTTGGACAAAAGACCGACACTTGTGGACATTGGACTATGACTATTAATAGATAAGGGGTATTGTCTAATTGAGCGACAACTCATTGGAACCTGTCGAACCTATCTTCAAATTAGTTAATCTAATAATTATTAAAATGATTATGTATGTCCTATTTAGTGACGTTCATACGACATCTTTTACGATCATTTAATTAATTATTCGGGTTGGGTAATTGATTATTCGTTCTGATTAAGTGGGTAAATTAATATTCATATCTCATTAAAACAGGGGTGGATTACATACAAGGATAATTGGTGTAATTGTTAACAAAGTATTAAAACTTTGGATTACGCGCAGTAGATAACCTGGTGTAATTATTAACAAAGTATTAAAACCTTGTTACAGTTCGAATCCCTAATTAGTTGGAATATTTGACTTCGGGAATAAGGTTAATTTGACGAGCATTTTATAATTATGACCGATGGACTATTATGGACAAAAACCAAATAGGTATCAAATAATCCAGGACAAAGGACAATTAACCCGGGTAATAAATTAAAATCAACACGTCGAACATCATGATTACGGAAGTTTAAATAAGCATAATACTTTTATTTCATATTTCATCGTACCTTTATTTACTGTCATTTTAATTACTGCAATTTACTTTATCGCAATTTAAATTCTGTCATTTATATTATCGTCATTTATCTTTACGCTTTATTTAAAATCGACAAACCAGTCATTAAACGGTAATATTACTATATATAATTATATATATTTTATACAAATATAGTTTTTAAAATATAGCGTTAAACTTAGCCAGCTCCCTGTGGAACGAACCGGACTTACTAAAAACTACACTATTCTACGATTAGGTACACTGCCTATAAGTGTTGTAGCAAGGTTAACGTATATCCATTCTATAAATAAATAAATAACTTGTGTAAAATTGTATCGTATTTAATAGTATTTAGCCGTATTTCATAGTAAAAATATAATTATTTCGTATACACCTCGCATAACATCAAGTTTTTGGCGCCGCTCCTGAAATGTCCCGTTCTTATTGATTAAAAACGTTCCATATTAATTGATTTCGTTGCGAGGTTTTGACCTCTATATGAGACGTTTTTCAAAGACTGCATTCATTTTTAAAACAAACCATAACCTTTATTTCATAAATAAAGGTTTAAAAAGCTTTACGTAGATTATCAAATAATGATAATCTAAAATATCCTGTTTACACACGACCATTACATAATGGTTTACAATACAAATATGTTACATCGAAATCAGTTTCTTGAATGCAGTTTTTACACAATATCATACAAACATGGACTCCAAATCTTGTCCTTATTTTAGTATGCAACAGCGGAAGCTCTTAGTATTCACCTGAGAATAAACATGCTTTAAACGTCAACAAAAATGTTGGTGAGTTATAGGTTTAACCTATATATATATATCAAATCGTAACAATAGACCACAAGATTTCATATTTCAATACACATCCCATACATAGAGATAAAAATCATTCATATGGTGAACACCTGGTAACCAACATTAACAAGATGCATTTATAAGAATATCCCCATCATTCCGGGACACCCTTCGGATATGATATAAATTTCGAAGTACTAAAGCATCCGGTACTTTGGATGGGGTTTGTTAGGCCCAATAGATCTATCTTTAGGATTCGCGTCAATTAGGGTGTCTGTTCCTTAATTCTTAGATTACCAGACTTAATAAAAAGGGGCATATTCGATTTCGATAATTCAACCATAGAATGTAGTTTCACGTACTTGTATCTATTTTGTAAATCATTTATAAAACCTGCATGTATTCTCATCCCAAAAATATTAGATTTTAAAAGTGGGACTATAACTCACTTTCACAGATTTTTACTTCGTCGGGAAGTAAGACTTGGCCACTGGTTGATTCACGAACCTATAACAATATATACATATATATCAAAGTATGTTCAAAATATATTTACAAAACTTTTAATATATTTTGATGTTTTAAGTTTATTAAGTCAGCTGTCCTCGTTAGTAACCTACAACTAGTTGCCCACAGTTAGATGTACAGAAATAAATCGATAAATATTATCTTGAATCAATCCACGACCCAGTGTATACGTATCTCAGTATTGATCACAACTCAAACTATATATATTTTGGAATCAACCTCAACCCTGTATAGCTAACTCCAACATTCACATATAGAGTGTCTATGGTTGTTCCGAAATATATATAGATGTGTCGACATGATAGGTCGAAACATTGTATACGTGTCTATGGTATCTCAAGATTACATAATATACAATACAAGTTGATTAAGTTATGGCTGGAATAGATTTGTTACCAATTTTCACGTAGCTAAAATGAGAAAAATTATCCAATCTTGTTTTACCCATAACTTCTTCATTTTAAATCCGTTTTGAGTGAATCAAATTGCTATGATTTCATATTGAACTCTATTTTATGAATCTAAACAGAAAAAGTATAGCTTTATAGTCAGAAAAATAAGTTACAAGTCATTTTTTGTAAAGGTAGTCATTTCAGTCGAAAGAACGACGTCTAGATGACCATTTTAGAAAACATACTTCCACTTTGAGTTTAACCATAATTTTTGGATATAGTTTCATGTTCATAATAAAAATTATTTTCTCAAAATAACAACTTTTAAATCAAAGTTTATCATAGTTTTTAATTAACTAACCCAAAACAGCCCGCGGTGTTAATACGACGGCGTAAATCCAGTTTTACAGTGTTTTTCGTGTTTCCAGGTTTTAAATCATTAAGTTAGCATATCATATAGATATAGAACATGTGTTTAGTTGATTTTAAAAGTCAAGTTAGAAGGATTAACTTTTGTTTGTGAACAAGTTTAGAATTAACTAAACTATGTTCTAGTGATTACAAGTTTAAACCTTCGAATAAGATAGCTTTATATGTATGAATCGAATGATGTTATGAACATCATTACTACCTTAAGTTCCTTGGATAAACCTACTGGAAAAGAGAAAAATGGAACTAGTTTCAACGGATCCTTGGATGGCTCGAAGTTCTTGAAGCAGAATCATGACACGAAAACAAGTTCAAGTAAGATCATCACTTGAAATAAGATTGTTATAGTTATAGAAATTGAACCAAAGTTTGAATATGATTATTACCTTGTATTAGAATGATAACCTACTGTAAGAAACAAAGATTTCTTGAGGTTGGATGATCACCTTACAAGATTGGAAGTGAGCTAGCAAACTTGAAAGTATTCTTGATTTTATGTAACTAGAACTTGTAGAATTTATGAAGAACACTTAGAACTTGAAGATAGAACTTGAGAGAGATCAATTAGATGAAGAAAATTGAAGAATGAAAGTGTTTGTAGGTGTTTTTGGTCGTTGGTGTATGGATTAGATATAAAGGATATGTAATTTTGTTTTCATGTAAATAAGTCATGAATGATTACTCATATTTTTGTAATTTTATGAGATATTTCATGCTAGTTGCCAAATGATGATTCCCACATGTGTTAGATGACTCACATGGGCTGCTAAGAGCTGATAATTGAAGTGTATATACCAATAGTACATACATCTAAAAGCTGTGTATTGTACGAGTACGAATATGGGTGCATACGAGTAGAATTGTTGATGAAACTGAACGAGGATGTAATTCTAAGCATTTTTGTTAAGTAGAAGTATTTTGATAAGTGTATTGAAGTCTTTCAAAAGTTTATAAATACATATTAAAACACTACATGTATATACATTTTAACTGAGTCGTTAAGTCATCGTTAGTAGTTACATGTAAGTGTTGTTTTGAAACCTTTAGGTTAACGATCTTGTTAAATGTTGTTAACCCAATGTTTATAATATCAAATAAAATTTTAAATTATTATATTATCATGATATTATCATGTATGAATATCTCTTAATATGATATATATACATTAAATGTCTTTACAACGATAATCGTTACATATATGTCTCGTTTAAAAATCATTAAGTTAGTAGTCTTGTTTTTACATATGTAGTTCATTGTTAATATACTTAATGATATGTTTACTTATCATAGTATCATGTTAACTATATATATATATATCCATATATATGTCATCATATAGTTTTTACAAGTTTTAACGTTCGTGAATCACCGGTCAACTTGGGTGGTCAATTGTCTATATGAAACATATTTCAATTAATCAAGTCTTAACAAGTTTGATTGCTTAACATGTTGGAAACATTTAATCATGTAAATATCAATCTCAATTAATATATATAAACATGGAAAAGTTCGGGTCACTACAGTACCTAGCCGTTAAATAAATTTCGTCCCGAAATTTTAAGCTGTTGAAGGTGTTGACGAATCTTCTGGAAATAGATGCGGGTATTTCTTCTTCATCTGATCTTCACGCTGCCAGGTGAAATTGGGTCTTCTACGAGCATTCCATCGAACCTTAACAATTGGTATCTTGTTTTGCTTAAGTCTTTTAATCTCACAATCCATTATTTCGAAGGGTTCTTTGATGAATTGAAGTTTTTCGTTGATTTGTATTTCATCTAACGGAATAGTGAGATCTTCTTTAGCAAAACATTTCTTCAAATTCGAGACGTGTAAAGTGTTATGTACAGCCGCGAGTTGTTGAGGTAACTCAAGTCGGTAAGCTACTGGTCCGACACGATCAATAATCTTGAATGGTCCAATATACCTTGGATTTAATTTCCCTCGTTTACCAAATCGAACAACGCCTTTCCAAGGTGCAACTTTAAGCATGACCATCTCTCCAATTTCAAATTCTATATCTTTTCTTTTAATGTCAGCGTAGCTCTTTTGTCGACTTTGGGCGGTTTTCAACCGTTGTTGAATTTGGATGATCTTCTCGGTAGTTTCTTGTATAATCTCCGGACCCGTAATCTGTCTATCCCCCACTTCACTCCAACAAATCAGAGACCTGCACTTTCTACCATAAAGTGCTTCAAACGGCGCCATCTCAATGCTTGAATGGTAGCTGTTGTTGTAGGAAAATTCTGCTAACGGTAGATGTCGATCCCAACTGTTTCCGAAATCAATAACACATGCTCGTAGCATATCTTCAAGCGTTTGTATCGTCCTTTCGCTCTGCCCATCAGTTTGTGGATGATAGGCAGTACTCATGTCTAGACGAGTTCCTAATGCTTGCTGTAATGTCTGCCAGAATCTTGAAATAAATCTGCCATCCCTATCAGAGATAATAGAGATTGGTATTCCATGTCTGGAGACGACTTCCTTCAAATACAGTCGTGCTAACTTCTCCATCTTGTAATCTTCTCTTATTGGCAGGAAGTGTGCTGATTTGGTGAGACGATCAACTATTACCCAAATAGTATCAAAACCACTTGCAGTCCTTGGCAATTTAGTGATGAAATCCATGGTAATATTTTCCCATTTCCATTCCGGGATTTCGGGTTGTTGAAGTAGACCTGATGGTTTCTGATGCTCAGCTTTGACCTTAGAACACATCAAACATTCTCCTACGTATTTAGCAACATCGGCTTTCATACCTGGCCACCAAAAATGTTTCTTGAGATCCTTGTACATCCTCTCCGTTCCAGGATGTATTGAGTATCTGGTTTTATGAGCTTCTCTAAGTACCATTTCTCTCATATCTCCAAATTTTGGTACCCAAATCCTTTCAGCCCTATACCGGGTTCCGTCTTCCCGAATATTAAGATGCTTCTCCGATCCTTTGGGTATTTCATCCTTTAAATTTCCCTCTTTTAAAACTCCTTGTTGCGCCTCCTTTATTTGAGTAGTAAGGTTATTATGAATCATTATATTCATAGATTTTACTCGAATGGGTTCTCTGTCCTTCCTGCTCAAGGCATCGGCTACCACATTTGCCTTCCCCGGGTGGTAACGAATCTCAAAGTTGTAATCATTCAATAATTCAATCCACCTACGCTGCCTCATATTCAGTTGTTTCTGATTAAATATGTGTTGAAGACTTTTGTGGTCGGTATATATAATACTTTTGACCCCATATAAGTAGTGCCTCCAAGTCTTTAATGCAAAAATAACCGCTCCTAATTCCAAATCATGCGTCGTATAATTTTGTTCGTGAATCTTCAATTGTCTAGACGCATAAGCAATCACCTTCGTTTGTTACATTAATACACAACCGAGACCTTGCTTTGATGCGTCACAATAAATCACAAAATCATCATTCCCTTCAGGCAATGACAATATAGGTGCCGTAGTTAGCTTTTTCTTCAATAAATGAAACGCTTTCTCGTGTTCATCATTCCATTCAAATTTCTTCCCTTTATGCGTTAATGCAGTCAAGGGTTTTGCTATTCTGGAAAAGTCTTGGATGAACCTTCTGTAGTAACCAGCTAGTCCTAAAAACTGGCGTATGTGTTTTGGAGTTTTCGGGGTTTCCCACTTTTCAACAGTTTCTATCTTTGCCGGATCCACCTTAATACCTTCTTTGTTCACTATGTGACTGAGGAATTGAACTTCTTCCAACCAAAATGCACACTTTGAAAACTTAGCGTACAATTCTTCCTTCCTCAATACTTCTAACACCTTTCTCAAATGTTCACCGTGTTCTTGGTCATTCTTTGAGTAAATAAGTATGTCATCAATGAAAACAATGACAAACTTGTCAAGGTATGGTCCACACACTCGGTTCATAAGGTCCATGAACACAGCTGGTGCATTAGTTAAACCAAACGGCATGACCATAAACTCGTAATGACCGTAACGTGTTTTGAAAGCAGTCTTTGGAATATCATCTTCTTTCACCCGCATTTGATGATACCCGGAACGTAAGTCAATCTTTGAATAAACAGACGAGCCTTGTAGTTGATCAAATAAGTCATCGATTCTCAGTAGTGGGTAGCGGTTCTTGATGGTAAGTTTGTTCAACTCTCAGTAGTCGATACACAACCTGAATGTACCATCTTTCTTCTTGACAAACAAAACAGGAGCTCCCCACGGTGATGTGCTTGGTCGAATGAAACCACGCTCTAAAAGTTCTTGTAATTGGCTTTGCAGTTCTTTCATCTCGCTGGGTGCGAGTCTGTAAGGAGCACGAGCTATTGGTGCAGCTCCTGGTACAAGATCTATTTGAAATTCAACGGATCGATGTGGGGGTAATCCCGGTAATTCTTTCGGAAATACATCGGGAAATTCTTTTGCAATGGGAACATCATTGATGCTCTTTTCTTCAGTTTGTACTTTCTTGACGTGTGCTAGAACAGCATAGCAACCTTTTCTTATTAGTTTTTGTGCCTTCAAATTACTAATAAGATGTAGCTTCGTGTTGCCCTTTTCTCCGTACACCATTAAGGGTTTTCCTTTTTCTCGTATAATGCGAATTGCATTTTTGTAACAAACGATCTCTGCTTTCACTTCTTTCAACCAGTCCATACCGATTATCACATCAAAACTCCCTAACTCTACTGGTATCAAATCAATCTTAAATGTTTCGCTAACCAGTTTAATTTCTCGATTCCGACATATATTATCTGCTGAAATTAATTTACCATTTGCTAATTCGAGTAAAAATTTACTATCCAAAGGCGTCAATGGACAACTTAATTTAGCACAAAAATATCTACTCATATAGCTTCTATCCGCACCCGAATCAAATAAAACGTAAGCAGATTTATTGTCAATAAGAAACGTACCCGTAACAAGCTCCGGGTCTTCCTGTGCCTCTGCCGCATTAATATTGAAAACTCTTTCGCGGTCTTGTCCATTCGTGTTCTCCTGGTTCGGGCAATTTCTAATAATGTGGCCCGGTTTTCCACATTTATAACAAACTACATTGGCATAACTTGCTCCGACACTACTTGCTCCGCCATTACTCGTTCCGACACCATTTGTTCCTTTCGTTCTGTTAACCCCTGGTCCGTAAACCTCACACTTCTCCGCGCTATGACCATTTCTTTTACACTTGTTGCAAAATTTGGTGCAGAACCCCGAGTGATACTTTTCACACCTTTGGCATAGCTGCTTCTGATTGTTGTTGTTGTTGCGATTGTTATTATTGTTGGGATGATTGTTGTAGTTGCTGTTGTTATTGTTGTTGTTGTTGTTGTTGTTGTTGGGCCGTTTGTTGTAGTTGCGATTGATGTTGCGATTGTTGGGATAATTGTTGCGATTGCTATTGTAATTGCTGTTGTTGTTGTATTGGTGATTCTTATCACCGTTTTCCTCCCACTTTCTTTTGACTTGCTTCACATTGGCCTCTTCAGCCGTCTGTTCTTTAATTCTTTCCTCAATCTGGTTCACTAGTTTGTGAGCCATTCTACATGCCTGTTGTATGGAGGCGGGCTCGTGTGAACTTATATCTTCTTGGATTCTTTCCGGTAATCCTTTCACAAACGCGTCGATCTTCTCTTCCTCATCTTCGAACGCTCCCGGACACAATAGGCACAATTATGTGAATCATCTTTCGTACGTGGTAATATCAAATCCTTGGGTTCGTAACCATCTAAGTTCTGTCTTGAGCTTATTGACCTCGGTTCTGGGACGGTACTTCTCGTTCATCAAGTGCTTGAATGCTGACCACGGTAGTGCGTACGCATCATCTTGTCCCACTTGCTCTAGATAGGTATTCCACCATGTTAACGCAGAACCTGTGAAGGTATGTGTAGTGTACTTCACTTTGTCCTCTTTAGTACACTTACTTATGGCAAACACCGATTCGACCTTCTCGGTCCACCGTTTCAATCCGATCGGTCCTTCGGTTCCATCAAATTCCAAAGGTTTGCACGCAGTGAATTCTTTGTAGGTGCATCCTACACGATTTCTTGTACTGCTAGATCCAAGGTTATTGTTGGTATGTAGCGCAGCCTGTACTGCGGCTATGTTTGAAGCTAGAAAAGTACGAAATTCCTCTTCATTCATATTCACGGTGTGTCAAGTAGTCGGTGCCATTTCCTTCAAAATAATCAAATGGAACAAGTTAATCATACAGAATATTAAGAGTAGTTAATAGTATTTCGTAGCATAATATGAACTCATTTATAAAAGCTTTTTCTTCATATTAGCGTTTTATAAGTTTAAATTCGGGTAGTACCTACCCGTTAAGTTCATACTTAGTAGCTAATATACAATTCAACTACTACAATTCTATATGAAAAACTGATTATAATAATATTTCGCGTTCAACTTTTTTACAATATTTTACAAACTTACAATACCGCTTATTTTACATAAAGCATGAAATATAGCACACAATAACTTTGATACAAGATAGTTGTGAAGATAATTCTAGCTAGTACACAAGTCGTTCAGCAAAGGCAATAAAGACACGTAATTCATACGTCCAGAAACAAGTCATGCATTCTGGTTTTACTAGGACTACTTCCCATCCTTGGTCTTGTGGAACATAACCGTTATGGCCGTAGATAAGACAGCGTGTTGTAACGTCGTCAAAGGGACGAGGGTTACGTAATGTCCAACAGTCCCGTAACAATCTAAAAACCTCATTTCTTACCCCAATTACCGACTCCGTCACTTGTGGGAACGTTTTGTTTAATAGTTGTAGCCCGATGTTCTTGTTCTCACTTTGGTGAGAAGCGAACATTACTAATCCGTAAGCATAACATGCTTCTTTATGTTGCATGTTAGCCGCTTTTTCTAAATCACGAAGTCCAATATTCGGATATATTGAGTCAAAATAATTTCTTAACCCATTGCGTAAAATAGCATTTGGGTTCCCAGCAATATATGCGTCAAAGTAAACACATCGTAACTTATGGATTTCCCAATGTGATATCCCCCATCTTTCGAACGAAAGCCTTTTTTAAACCAAGGCATTTTTAGAACGTTCTTCGAATGTCTTACAAACTGATCTCGCCTTAAATAGTTGTGCGGAAGAATTCTGACCGATTCTAGACAAGATTTCATCAATCATGTCTCCGGGTAGGTCTCTTAAAATATCGGGTTGTCTATCCATTTTGTGTTTTTATACTGTAAAATAGACAAGAGTTAGATTCATAAAAAAAATACTTATTAATACAAGCAATTTTTACATATATCATAAAGCATAAGCACACTATATTACATATATTACACCACACGAATACAACTATCTTATTCCGACTCGCTTGTTTCTTCTTCTTCGGTTTTGGTTCGTTTTGCCAAGTTTCTAGGGATATATGATGTTCCCCTAATACGAGCCGTCGTTTTCCACATTGGTTTAGAAAAACCTGGTGGTTTAGAGGTTCCCGGGTCATTGTTACAACTTAAGGACTTCGGGGGTTGACGATACATATAAAGTTCATCGGGGTTGGAATTAGATTTCTCTATTTTTATGCTCTTTCCCTTATTATTTTCTTTTGCCTTTTTAAATTCAGTTGGGGTAATTTCTATAACATCATCGGAATTCTCGTCGGAATCCGATTCATCGGAGAATTGGTAATCCTCCCAATATTTTGCTTCCTTGGCGGAAACACCATTGACCATAATTAACCTTGGTCGGTTGGTTGAGGATTTTCTTTTACTTAACCGTTTTATTATTTCCCCCACCAGTTCTATTTCTTCATCCGGTTCCGATTCTTCTTCCGGTTCCGATTCTTCTTCTGGTTCCGACTCTTCTTCCGGTTCCTCTTCGGGAACTTGTGAATCAGTCCACGAATCATTCCAATTTACATTTGACTCTTCATTATTATTAGGTGAGTCAATGGGACTTGTTCTAGAGGTAGACATCTATCACATAATATCAAACGCGTTAAGAGATTAATATATCACATAATATTCACATGTTAAAAATATATAGTTTCCAACAAAATTTGTTAAGCAATCATTTTTCAAGTAAACACGGTCGAAGTCCAGACTCACTAATGCATTCTAACAAACTCGATAAGATACACTAATACAAAATTCTGGTTCTCTAAGACCAACGCTCGGATACCAACTGAAATGTCCCGTTCTTATTGATTAAAAACGTTCCATATTAATTGATTTCGTTGCGAGGTTTTGACCTCTATATGAGACGTTTTTCAAAGACTGCATTCATTTTTAAAACAAACCATAACCTTTATTTCATAAATAAAGGTTTAAAAAGCTTTACGTAGATTATCAAATAATGATAATCTAAAATATCCTATTTACACACGACCATTACATAATGGTTTACAATACAAATATGTTACATCGAAATCAGTTTCTTGAATGCAGTTTTTACACAATATCATACAAACATGGACTCCAAATCGTGTCCTTATTTTAGTATGCAACAGTGGAAGCTCTTAGTATTCACCTGAGAATAAACATACTTTAAAACGTCAACAAAAATGTTGGTGAGTTATAGGTTTAACCTATATATATCAAATCGTAACAATAGACCACAAGATTTCATATTTCAATACACATCCCATACATAGAGATAAAAATCATTCATATGGTGAACACCTGGTAACCAACATTAACAAGATGCATATATAAGAATATCCCCATCATTCCGGGACACCCTTCGGATATGATATAAATTTCGAAGTACTAAAGCATCCAGTACTTTGGATGGGGTTTGTTAGGCCCAATAGATCTATCTTTAGGATTCGCGTCAATTAGGGTGTATGTTCCTTAATTCTTAGATTACCAGACTTAATAAAAAGGGGCATATTCGATTTCGATAATTCAACCATAGAATGTAGTTTCACGTACTTGTGTCTATTTTGTAAATCATTTATAAAACCTGTATGTATTCTCATCCCAAAAATATTAGATTTTAAAAGTGGGACTATAACTCACTTTCACAGATTTTTACTTCGTCGGGAAGTAAGACTTGGCCACTGGTTGATTCACGAACCTATAACAATATATACATATATATCAAAGTATGTTCAAAATATATTTACAACACTTTTAATATATTTTGATGTTTTAAGTTTATTAAGTCAGCTGTCCTCGTTAGTAACCTACAACTAGTTGTCCACAGTTAGATGTACAGAAATAAATCGATAAATATTATCTTGAATCAATCCACGACCCAGTGTATACGTATCTCAGTATTGATCACAACTCAAACTATATATATTTTGGAATCAACCTCAACCCTGTATAGCTAACTCCAACATTCACATATAGAGTGTCTATGGTTGTTCCGAAATATATATAGATGTGTCGACATGACAGGTCGAAACATTGTATACGTGTCTATGGTATCTCAAGATTACATAATATACAATACAAGTTGATTAAGTTATGGTTGGAATAGATTTGTTACCAATTTTCACGTAGCTAAAATGAGAAAAATTATCCAATCTTGTTTTACCCATAACTTCTTCATTTTAAATCCGTTTTGAGTGAATAAAATTGCTATGGTTTCATATTGAACTCTATTTTATGAATCTAAATAGAAAAAGTATAGCTTTATAGTCAGAAAAATAAGTTACAGGTCATTTTTTGTAAAGGTAGTCATTTCAGTCGAAAGAACGACGTCTAGATGACCATTTTAGAAAACATACTTCCACTTTGAGTTTAACCATAATTTTTGGATATAGTTTCATGTTCATAATAAAAATCATTTTCTCAGAATAACAACTTTTAAATCAAAGTTTATCATAGTTTTTAATTAACTAACCCAAAACAGCCCGCGGTGTTACTACGACGGCGTAAATCCGGTTTTACGGTGTTTTTCGTGTTTCCAGGTTTTAAATCATTAAGTTAGCATATCATATAGATATAGAACATGTGTTTAGTTGATTTTAAAAGTCAAGTTAGAAGGATTAACTTTTGTTTGCGAACAAGTTTAGAATTAACTAAACTATGTTCTAGTAATTACAAGTTTAAACCTTCGAATAAGATAGCTTTATATGTATGAATCGAATGATGTTATGAACATCATTACTACCTTAAGTTCCTTGGATAAACCTACTGGAAAAGAGAAAAATGGATCTAGCTTCAATGGATCCTTGGATGGCTCGAAGTTCTTGAAGCAGAATCATGACACGAAAACAAGTTCAAGTAAGATCATCACTTGAAATAAGATTGTTATAGTTATAGAAATTGAACCAAATTTTGAATATGATTATTACCTTGTATTAGAATGATAACCTACTATAAGAAACAAAGATTTCTTGAGGTTGGATGATCACCTTACAAGATTGGAAGTGAGCTAGCAAACTTGAAAGTATTCTTGATTTTATGAAACTAGAACTTTTGGAATTTATGAAGAACACTTAGAACTTGAAGATAGAACTTGAGAGAGATCAATTAGATGAAGAAAATTGAAGAATGAAAGTGTTTGTAGGTGTTTTTGGTCGTTGGTGTATGGATTAGATATAAAGGATATGTAATTTTGTTTTCATGTAAATAAGTCATGAATGATTACTCATATTTTTGTAATTTTATGAGATATTTCATGCTAGTTGCCAAATGATGGTTCCCACATGTGTTAGGTGACTCACATGGGCTGCTAAGAGCTGATCATTGGAGTGTATATACCAATAGTACATACATCTAAAAGCTGTGTATTGTACGAGTACGAATACGGGTGCATACGAGTAGAATTGTTGATGAAACTGAACGAGGATGTAATTGTAAGCATTTTTGTTAAGTAGAAGTATTTTGATAAGTGTATTGAAGTCTTTAAAAAGTGTATAAATACATATTAAAACACTACATGTATATACATTTTAACTGAGTCGTTAAGTCATCGTTAGTCGTTACATGTAAGTGTTGTTTTGAAACCTTTAGGTTAACGATCTTGTTAAATGTTGTTAACCCAATATTTATAATATCAAATGAGATTTTAAATTATTATATTATCATGATATTATCATGTATTAATATCTCTTAATATGATATATATACATTAAATGTCTTTACAACGATAATCGTTACATATATGTCTCGTTTAAAAATCATTAAGTTAGTAGTCTTGTTTTTACATATGTAGTTCATTGTTAATATACTTAATGATATGTTTACTTATCATAGTATCATGTTAACTATATATATCCATATATATGTCATCATATAGTTTTTACAAGTTTTAACGTTCGTGAATCACCGGTCAACTTGGGTGGTCAATTGTCTATATGAAACATATTTCAATTAATCAAGTCTTAACAAGTTTGATTGCTTAACATGTTGGAAACATTTAATCATGTAAATATCAATCTCAATTAATATATATAAACATGGAAAAGTTCGGGTCACTACAGCTGCCGGGGACTAGACGAAGCGAAACGCTATAAAAAAAATTTAGTTTTTAAGATATTTTTGTAAAAATATAATATTTCTCATTTTGTAAAAATATTTTGTTAAAAATATAAAAAGAAAAAAATATATATATATATATATATATTTTTAAGAGTTTGTTTAAAATATATAAAATTATAAAGTATTTCTATTTTTTATTTTAGTTTTTAAAGTATAAGTTTTTATTTATTTTATATAAATATTTTATAAGTTAAAAACAGAAGAAAAAAAGTAGTAAAAAGTATTCGGGTCGTACTGTAGCAGCCCAAAACATTTGGCCTGGTATCCACTGCCATGCGACCGTATGGAAAAACAACTAACACCTCATGCGATCGCATGAGGTGATTTGACTGGTCTGGTATCCTAGTCTGTACGATTAGGGTTATGTATTAATAATTATTATTAATAATTAATTATAATTAGGGTTTTTAATTTAATAATATTTAGTTTTAGTTGTATTTAATTTGTAATATTTAGTTTAAATTAGTTTTATTAATTATAAATTAATACTTTTATAAAATAATAATACAAAAATAATATTTTTATAAAAATAAGTAATTTAATCATTTTTTATATTTTTATAAATTGTATCTTTTTAATCGTATAATTCGTTTAAATTGTATATTTTTTGTTCGTAATTAGTTTTAAGTTTAGTATTTTGCTATAGTTATTTTTATTTATAGAGTTTTAGTCTTTGCCGTAAAATCCCTTAAGTTCTTTTTCTTTAGACTAAGATTTAGGTGCTTTAGAATTTTGCGACACCGTTTAAGATTTTAGTACTTTTTAAGTTATTGCCGTTTTGGATATAGAATTCCTTTTAAGTTTTGATACCTTTAGGCGTAACTTTTTATTTTTAGTTTTTAGAATTCTAAGTTTCGACGTTTTTCTTTCTTATTATTATTTTTCGACCTTTTATTTTTCAACGTTTTTCGACGCACTCTTTTTCTTTCTCATTTCTCGACGCTCTAGTTTTTAGGACATAGATTTTTTCTATTTCTTCTCTAAAATTTCTAAACGAAAAAATTATTTTAAGCAGTTAAATTGATAGACATCCAAAATTTTCTGGTTCGTAGTAATAGTTGGATTTGTTAGTGGCGAGTTGTGGGCTTCCGATTTAAAGGGTCCTGGCTACCTGCTGCATCTATTGGCTATTCGAAACGTGGGCAAAATCAGAAAAGTCTATTAATTTGATAGTTTATATAATTTTTATCTTTTATAACTAATAGGATATTCTGTTAATGCACCGAACAAAACATTCACCACCTTTCATACGTTCACCACCTGTAACTCGATCAAGACATCTAGCCAATATTTTCGCCGTTGATTTTTCTTTAGAATCATCATCAAGTCGAACAAGTACTCCAATTCAAATTTTTGATAATCCATTTTTTGAACCCGACCTCACAATTGAGAATCTGGAGGATATTCAGGGACAATTCAGAGATCCTGAACCACTAATCATTCCTCCTGAACCACAAATTACTCATCCAGAAATTGTCGAGGAAGAAACCATTAAGTCAGAATCCTCTAGTGATTCAGATTCAACAAATTCAATCATGGAAAATCTGGAACCTCTAAGTATGGAAGACCGAATGAGAGCCACATGTACGGGCCAAGGACACACCATTATTAAGCCAGACATTAATGCGCCAGATTATGAAATTAAAGGACAAATCCTACACATGGTAACTAATCAATGCCAATATAGTGGTACGCCAAAAGAAGATCCAAACGAACATCTTCGAACCTTTAATAGGATTTGTACTTTATTCAAGATCAGAGAAGTTGAGGATGAACAGATCTATCTCATGTTATTTCCCTGGACTTTAAAGGGAGAAGCCAAATATTGGTTAGAATCGTTACCTGAAGGGACGATTGATACATGGGATGTTTTAGTTGAAAATTTTCTTAAATAATTCTTTCCGGCATCTAAAGCCGTGAGACTTCAAGGAGAAATTGTTACGTTCACGCAAAAGCCAAATGAAACTCTATATGAGGCGTGGACAAGATTTGGAAAGTTGTTAAGAGGATGTCCGCAACATGGTTTAGACACTTATCAAATAGTACAAATATTCTACCAAGGATGCGACATTACTACACGAAAAGACATCGATATAGCAGCTGGTGGTTCCATTATGAAGAAAACCGCAACTGAAGCTCACAAAATAATTGATAATACAGCCTCCCACTCACATGAGTGGCACCAGGAAAAAGATATCTTTCGTTCATCTAAAGCGGCTAGAGCCGATTCTGGCCATGACTTTGATTCCGTTTCGCAAAAATAGATGCTTTCGAAAGACGAATGGAAAAGATGACTAAAGATACTCACGCAATACGAATCAGTTGTGAGCAATGCGGTGGACCACACTTAACGAAAGATTGTCACATCGAGCAAACGATGGAACAACGGGAGAATGTTTCCTACATGAACCAAAGGCTGGGAAATAATTATCAAAATAATTATCAACCGCCAAGGTCAAACTTCAATCGAAATCAAAACATTCTTTACAATCCAAATGGACCCAACAACAACTTGTACAACCTACAAGGTCCGAATAACCAACCAACTCAAAACAACACTTTCAATTAACAAATACCTAGCTTGTATAAACTACCACAACAAACCGAAGAGAAAAAGCCAAATCTGGAAGAAATGATGGCAAAGCTAATGGAATCTCAAACACAATTTATTACAACTCAAACCCAAACGAATGAGAGGTTTGATCAGTCATTAAGAACTCAACAAGCTTCCATTTTGAATCTAGAAAAACATGTAGGTACTCTTGCTAGCATGATGAGTGAGAGGGAACAAGGAAAGCTACCTAGTAATACTGAAGTAAATCCTCGGAATGAGAATGTTAATATGGTGTCAACGAATTCTGAAAAACCAACACCAGAAGATGGGAAGGTTTTTGATGTGAGTAACAATGAAGAAGTTACAACACCACCACCACCACTCGAGTATGTAAAGCCAGTGATGGCACCATACAGACCACCCATCCAGTTTCCAAGAAAAGGAGTTGAGTATGAGAAAGTAATAGGTAATAAAGTTTGTGATATCTCTGGAAAGAAGAAGAAGAATAAGAAAGTGCAAAAAACAAAAACCGTAAAAATAAACCCGGTGAAGATAGTTCCACCAAAACCTCTACCTAGGTTGGGTGATCCGGGTGAATTTATTGTTCCTTGTCTACTTAGTGATTGTGTCATGTATGATGCACTAGCAGATTTAGGTGCGAGTATAAGTGTTATGCCTCTTTCATTATATAAGAGATTAGGAGTAGGTGAGTTAAGTCCAACAGAGATGAGTGTCCGACTCTTTGATCAAACCATTAAGCACCCAGATGGAATTGCTGACGACCTACCCGTTCAAGTGGGTAATTTAACCTTTTTAGTCGAATTTATTATCATTGACATAGAAGAGGACCCAAACATTCCTCTAATTTTAGGTCGACCATTCTTAGCGTCCACCGAAGCGTTATTTGACGTAAGAGAGGGTAGAATGACACTTAGTAATGATGAAAAATCAATCACCTTTGTGAGTCGAAAGACTAAATCTCCACCAACCAAAACTATTGAACCAACAAAAACGATTGGTAAGAACCATATTGTTTTACCAACTCCAACGGTAGTGCTTAACAATAATAAAACGCCTAAGTGTGGGGAAGATGAAGTAAAACCTAATGATGACCTGATAACAAAGAACCCCGTTGTTGAAACGAAATTAAATGACTCTGTTATTAACAGTTCAATGAAGAAACTTATTAAACGGATTCACGATGCTAGAAACAAGGGGAACTTTAAGTTATGTAACCGGTTAGTATTCAATCTATCGCCTAAAGAAAAGGCGAAACTAGTTGAATTTGTGGATATTACACAGGAATCCGACCAATGGCTTAAAGCAAAAGTCACAGATATGCAAGTTGATTATGGTCCAAAAGAAATTGACAATGAAGTTAATCACAATTTCGACACCACAGCTACCTAAGTGTGGGGAGATTCAAATGTTCTAAAAAGAAAATACTGTCTAGAGTTAGTTGTTCTGTTCTCGTGTAGTTCCGAGAATGGAATCCGATTGGTCTTTTCCACTAGCAGACACTAAAGAACTAGTTTTCTCCCCTCATTCTGAAGTTTTGTGTGAATTTAAAAAACAAAAATTACTTTATTTCATTAAGTTTAAAAAATAATTTCTAAAATTCATCGTAAGTTGAAGACTAGGTCATGGAACTGAAATTGCTTTACCCGAGGGCGGGGCGAAAAATTTTGTTATCATTATTTTTAATTTTATTGATCTAAAGTATAAAAAAAATTAAAAAATCCAAAAATCTTTGCTTATAAAACAATCGCTTTAAAAACAACAAATTTTAAATTTTGTCGAGGGACGGACTAGGTAAACATACCGAAACTACCTAAAGTAAAAGGAAACAAAATTTTAAAAAAATTATTCATTTAAATTGTTTTAATAAATAAAGGTTTTTATAAAAAAATATATATATTATATATATGTTTGTAGTTTATCTTATGTACAAAACAGGGTAAAACAGCGCATTTTCAAAGACCGACATTAAAGTTCAGCAAAAGCTACTAATTTTGACGATAAGACGCAAAACATATGTGAAATTACAACAAAAGGAATGAACGATGAGGCGCGCCATCTATCATTCGACGACCTTAGTAATTACAAACTGGGTATTTTTAATCACTTTTCTACACTAATCACCCTCATGAATTTATAATTATAGTTTGATTTCATGCAAATGAGGGCATTGCGTGATCTCAAGTGTGGGGAAGGGTTATAAATTCTCTCGGGTTTACACTTAGTTTAATTGCCAAATTTTGTGAAAATTTGAAAAATTTTCAACTAAATGAATTCAAAACCATGTTTATACATATTTATGAACGATAAAACTAGGTGTTAATGTCGAAATTATTGTTACCTCGGAGAGAACATAAATGGAAAAACAACCCAAAACGTTAGAATTCATTTAAAATGGAATAGAGGAGAATAAAAAGGCAAAGAAAAGAATAAATAAAAGCTAAGTGTGGGAAGAATGCACCAAATTCTTTAACATATATCATATATTTGTACAAGATTATTGCAGGTACTTTTGCTTTGGACTAAACTAATCAGTTTTACCCGATTTACTGTAATATATTTGAAAGAAAGATGGATCTACACGATGAATCAATTCCATCATTAAAAGGAAGTAAAGTCTTCCGAAAAAGAAACGCGCTTCTTGATTTAGGTCAGGAAGTTGTCGTCCAGACCAGCTGTAGGTTGACGAAAAATCTAGAAAAGTCATCTCTAAAATCAGCAGGAAATCCACGAACCTCAGCATCAAACAGGGTCGCCAAGTGGTCAGACTTATCCTAACCATGAGAGGATCTGTCTCGTAAAATGGGGAGGGCGCCGTGCAAATTAGCTTGATAAGACTAATGAATCAGACTCCTAGAAAGGATAATCTTCTTAAAAGATTAAAAATTAGCTTGTAAGCCTGATATTACTCAATCCTTGAGATTGACTTTAAAGATTGAGAATTACAAACTCATGGAATTCAATGATATCTAAACTCGAGCTTGAACGAGAAAAAATTTTGATCAAATTACAAACCGATTTGTTTTCTGAAAACCCATTTTCAATGCGTTCATTACCATTGAACGTAAAATCCTAAGAATTCACCTGGAATTTATTAGGTCACCTGAACCAATTCGGGTGTCAACCGTAAGAACGGTGGTTGCATAGCATGGTCGAAGACAGGACCTTGTGCCAGACCAAAAAACTATAGGGTGATCTTTACTATTGCCCCTACAAAGGATAGTAATTGCATCCGACACGTTTTAGACCATGAACATCTGCATGTCATTAGACATTGCCTTAACAGTTGCTTGTTCAACGCTCTCCTTTACAACCGGACGGTAGTTTACCGAAAGGTAATATACGGAGCAAGTATACTGGACGTGTGCTTTCCTAATACAAGGTTAGCAAGTGGGTGACACAAAACCGCAAGTTTTGAGCTAAAATTTTAAAATCTGAAACCCACAAAACCCACAAAAATATTTTGCAAACACCGGTGAAGGGTTATTCCGGAAAACTTATCTAGGGTAAAAGCTAGAATAAATTTTCAAAAGATCAAATGTTTTCATAAAGATTCAATTTCCTTAAAGGATCTAAATTTTTAATAGTCATGTGGGACTGTAAACCACATCGTTACTATCATTGTTTATACCGCCGTATCAAAATCACTGATGTATAAAGTGTGAGAATAAAAAAGTGATTCGAGTGAAGTGTGATTTTAATTTCAAATTCTGTATTGCTTGAGGACAAGCAACGCTCAAGTGTGGGGATATTTGATAGTGCTCCAAATGAACATATATTTAGGCACAATATCCTTCCAATATGTAAAGCTTTTAGTTACTATTGTTCTATTTTTATGTAATAATCGTTTAAATAAATAAGTGCGAAGATAAAAGAAGAAAACGACGATTTGAAGACGCAAACGACCAAAAAGCTCAAAAGTACAAAGTACAATTCAAGTGGTTCAAATTATTGATAAGAAACGTCTCAAAAGTTACAAGAGTACAAGACGCAAAACGCAAAGTACAAGATATTAAATCGTACGAAAGGACGTTCGAAAATCCGGAACCGGGACCTGAGCCAACTATCAACGCGCGACGCAACTGAGCTAAAATTACAAGTCAACTATGCACAAGAATATAATATAATATTTAAATAATTATATAAATTATTTATATATTATATATTATATTAAATAACGTCGACAAACTAGCAAACAAAAAATATGTGAGCTGGATCTGACGGCCATGTGATCACATGGGAAATAGGCATAAAACTCATGCGAGTGCATGAGCCCATGCGAGTGCATGAGATTTGCACTAAAATCTCATGCGACCGCATGAGTTACTGTAGCAGGCCACATTCTATAAATTCGCCAGTTTTCTGCGAGTAAAAACACATCTTTTTCTATCTACTCTCTATCTCAATATATATATATATATATATATTTATATTTATAATTTTAATTTTAAATTAAGTTTAATAATAATTGGGTTATTGTAAGGAATGTTTTACGGGTTTTAAGTCGAAATTCTGTCCGTGCAACGCTACGCGATTAATCACCACTGTAAGCTATGTTCTTCCTTTTTAAATTATTGTCTCGTAACTAAGTTATTATTATGCTTATTTGAACCGAAGTAATCGTGATGTTGGACTAAAAATTAAGATTGGGTTATTAGATTTTGTACCATAATTAAGGTTTGGACAAAAGACCGACACTTGTGGACATTGGACTATGACTATTAATAGATAAGGGGTATTGTCTAATTGAGCGACAACTCATTGGAACCTGTCGAACCTATCTTCAAATTAGTTAATCTAATAATTATTAAAATGATTATGTATGTCCTATTTAGTGACGTTTATACGACATCTTTTACAATCATTTAATTAATTATTCGGGTTGGGTAATTGATTATTCATTCTGATCAAGTGGGTAAATTAATATTCATATCTCATTAAAACAGGGGTGGATTACATACAAGGATAATTGGTGAATTGTTATCAAAGTATTAAAACTTTGGATTACGCGCAGTCGATAACCTGGTGTAATTATTAACAAAGTATTAAAACCTTGTTACAGTTCGAATCCCTAATTAGTTGAAATATTTGACTTCGGGAATAAGGTTAATTTGACGAGCATTTTATAATTATGACCGATGGACTATTATGGACAAAAACCAAATAGGTATCAAATAATCCAGGACAAAGGACAATTAACCCGGGTAATAAATTAAAATCAACACGTCGAACATCATGATTACGGAAGTTTAAATAAGCATAATACTTTTATTTCATATTTCATCGTACCTTTATTTACTGTCATTTTAATTACTGCAATTTACTTTATCGCAATTTAAATTCTGTCATTTATATTATCGTCATTTATCTTTACGCTTTATTTAAAATCGACAAACCGGTCATTAAACGGTAAAACCCCCTTTTATAATAATATTACTATATATAATTATATATATTTTATACAAATATAGTTTTTAAAATATAGCGTTAAACTTAGCCAGCTCCCTGTGGAACGAACCGGACTTACTAAAAACTACACTACTCTACGATTAGGTACACTGCCTATAAGTGTTGTAGCAAGGTTTACGTATATCCATTCTATAAATAAATAAATAACTTGTGTAAAATTGTATCGTATTTAATAGTATTTCGCCGTATTTCATAGTAAAAATATAATTATTTCGTATACAACTCGCATAACATCAATTCATCATGGGTACCATTAGACGAGATTGAGCTAAACAATAAGCTAGAGTATATTGAGGAGTCGATTGCTATACTCGATGAGAAGGTCAAAAGATTGAGAAATAAAGAGGTGAGAACTTTTAAAGTTCAATGGCGTCGTAGTAAAGGTTCCGAGTTTACTTGGGAGCCCGAAGAGTTTGAGTTAGTTTATCTTCCCTCTTGTCATGCGGCTTGGATCGCGAGGACGCGCTCCGATTCTAGTGGGGGAGAGTTGTAAGACCCTAATATTTATTGTACAGAGCTGTAAATAGAGTACATGAAGTGTGGGTGACGTTGTGTAATTAAACCAGTGTTGTAAAATTCGTCCGACTTGACCAACGCGTCGGCCGATGCGTCGTTTTTTTGGGTTCTCCGTCCCGTTTTTTCTGAAAACGACTCAAAAGATGGTCAGGGCTAAAAGTTCGGTCAAAGTTTGTCAAAGACGGTCAAAAACGATCAAAGTCAGTCAAATTTTCGTCAAGATCTGGTATATTTTAGAATTAGGGTTTGTTTTCATATTTTGGACCGCTCTTTTCTCTGTGTCCTTACTGATTATGTACTCGGTAACATTAATTGAGTTTGAAGTTTGATTGTTTTTAAATTCAAGTTTTTATTTAAGAAATTTATGGTAGATAATCAACTATTTTACATATATATAAATATATATTTAAGAAATTATTAATAAAGTCAACGTTGGTCAACGACCGATGAGTCCCCGACGCGTCCCCTGACTTGGCCGACGCGTCCTTTTTAGGTCTCGACCGATGCGTCCCCGACTCGCAACTTCTACAACCTTGAATTAAACTGAGGTCAGAAGCTGAACTGGGCAAGGTGCGCTTAGCGCACACTTAATGGTGCGCGTGGCGCACTGTTCACTGTAGCCGGGTTCTGCTTGTTTTAATCAGATATTTTGATGAGCTTTTTGGTAATTTCACTTGGGGAAGAGTTAAAGGCTACCAGATCAGTTTGGGGAGAGTCATAACTCCATTATCAACAACCTTATCCTTTTCCACTTCAATTTTAGAGAGAGAGTGAGATTCATGTGTGAGAAAGTTCAAGCAAGGGAAGAAGGAGCTACTTTTGGGTCTTAGCTCGGGTTATAAAGTTGTCATCTCCTCTCTAGCTACGTTTTGGTTGTAGTGGTATGTTCTAACTTTGATTTCCTTACTTTGATTTTGTGTAAGGGTTAGGGTTTGGGTAAATGAAGAACATAAAACCCATATTTGTTGATCTTAGGTGTTCTTGGGTAAGATTGAGTCATGAGGACTCAAGAATGACTAACCTAGGGTTTCAAAGTGTTAATTGGTGTTCATGAGCCTTAATTGGTTAGTTAATTACTAGCACACCTAGTTAATTAGTAAATGGGTGTTAGTTGGGTTAGAGGATGACCCGAAATGGGTGTGTTGACTTTAAATTAGTCAAAGGGTTAATGATTGACCTAGTTGGGAAATATGGGTATGAAATACCCTAATTGTGTAATAGTTTGTGTGTTGATCGAGTACTTATTGCATTAGGTACTTGGCTTTGAAGCTTGCGAAAGGATAAAACCGTCACCAAATCATTAAGGTGAGTGGAATAATTATGAGTATATGTATATGGCATATTTATTTGTGAATGTTATGGTATAAACCACGAGCCGGTAGTACCATAGCATGTATGTGATGTATCATGATGTGAACCACGAGCCGGTAGCATCAAGTGTGAACCACGAGCCGGTAGCACTATAAACAAGTGTAAACTACGAGCCAGTAACACTATAAACAATTGTGAACCACGATCCGGTAGCACTATAAACAAAGTGTGAACTACGAGCCGGTAGCACTATAAAAGAGTGAGACTCAAATGCGTATGGTGTGAACCACGAGCCGGTAGCAACATAGCATTATGGTTAACCATATTATGTTGTTGGATATTGTTTAGCATGCTATATATATTGTATTGAGTATATGCTAATGTGATGTTGTGATAGTGTACGAGTTATTATCATTATGAGTAAGATGGCATGCTATTTGAGTTATATTTTCGTATGAGGTATTTGGTGGGTGCGAATGCAAATAGATAGGTTATATATGTGTATGTATAATTGTTGCACTCACTAAGCTTTGCTTACCCTCTCGTTGTTTATTTTTTTATAGGCTCCGGCGGAGACAAGGGTAAGGGCGTTCGTTTAGATTAGAGATCCCGCTTTGTTTGATAGGGGACGCTTTTTGGGGTGATAGCTTTTGGAGTTTAACCGAGAATTGGGTAGTTTAACCCCCAAACACCATGCTCATGTTGTCGTTTAGAATTTAAACTAATGTGGTCGAAACTCATGTTTTGTATGAAACTCGTAAAACGGCCGATGTGGGCCCCATTTTGTAAAACTGAATCGTGTTAGTTTTACATATAAGAACAAGTTGTGAAAAGCGTTTCGTCTAAATATGTCGGGAAGTGGGTGATCTTTATTTGAAAATTGACCGATTCAGACAGAACTGAATCAGGCATGTGCGCGCCGTGCACCCTGAGGTGGTGCGCGTGGCGCACCCTTCTGACTTATATAAAAAAAAAAAATTGTTTCGCGTAATCGGTTGGTTATTGGTTTGGGTTGTTACATAGTTGCTCTAGTATCGTAAACGGTTGCATAGTACTTCGTTTTTACTACACTTGGTACAGTGTAGGGAGATTTCATAATAAAGGGAATATGCTACATTAATGGTTAAGTATGGTTACCGAAGCGCTCAACAACTTATAGAATACTTTTATACACTTACGAGTGTACATATATTTATAACTATGAAATCTTGTGGTCTATATTTATATCGATGATAAACCTATATATCTCACCAACCTTTGTGTTGACTGTTTACGCATGTTTATTCTCAGGTCCTTAAGAAAGTCTTCCGCTTTTGCATTATCTGAGCAAGCTGTGCATGGAGTCTCATACTTTTATTTAAATAAAGTGTTGCATTCAATAAAATCTTTGTCATGTATTATATTCGACTGTTACGTCACGTGTGTAGTATTTGAAAACCGATGTATGTTGGAGATTATTTCTTAAATAATCGTCCGCTTGTTTAAAACATGCATTATGTATAATAATAATGTGCTTTTTATGAAACGAATGCAATATTTTCTAAAACGTATCATATAGAGGTCAAATACCTCGCTATGGGACCAATGAGAATGTACTGCGTTTATAGTAATATGGATGGGTCGTTTCAGTTGGTATCAGAGCAGTGGTCTTAGCGAACCATGTCTTGCATTAGTGTGTCTAACAGATAGTTATTAAGATGCATTAGTGAGTCTGGACTTCGACCTTAACTGCATGTCAAAAGTTTTGCTTATAATTTCTTGTCGGAATCATCTGCTTATCACCCTTAGAAAATTACATGCTTATCATTCTTAGTCTAGACACATCTTACTGCATTGATTGCATAAATAGTGTATAGACAAAGTTCATATTTTAGCGTATATGCTAATTCATATCTTAGCGTATCTGTTACTGTAAACTTTGCCTAACATATTCCGTAAATTCCTCCGTAATCTATGAAATCTTTTGCTCTATATATATAGATATTCTATGTAATTAGAATACCATCCAATAGCCGGAAATCATTTCATATCGAAAAATTCTTTATTCAATCGTACGAAATGGAAGAGCTCCGAAAGCAGTGTGACCGGAATGGATCAACCAATTAGCCATCATCTATTTTGGATGAATTGGGATGGGTTCGTAGTCTACTTAATCATTGGAGACAAGAAGAAGGTGATCCCTTCCATCCACCACATTGCCCTCTTGGTGAAGAACATGAGGCACTTACCGGCGAACCCGTTCGTAACACCATTTTCTCTCTCCTTTTCAGGATATGCCGCAACGAGTATAATATTACTAATATTATTGAGGATATCCGACCTTTACTCCGCATCTTGCATGGTGAATTATTTAGTAAAAAAATATATATATATTTACTGTCATGAAAAGCAAAACTTCATTAGCAAGTGCATCCTACATCATTTCATTTCCTTTATAAAGCTCTTGACCTCTCTTTTTATTCAAGAAACTTTAAACATCTTCTTTCACAATACAAAACAAAACAAATTCTCATCATCTATACTCACATCAAACCACTACCAGCACCAGCAGCAGCATTACCAACAACATCACAAGCCTCAACATCGCAAGCCACATTACGAGCATCAACATCATACGCACCGCAGGCACTGAGGGATACCAACAATAATGAGTGATGAAGTATTAATTCATTATTTCATTTACGTTGAAGAAATAGTCCGCGGCGATTATGTAATCTCTAAAGTTTTAGGGATTATTCATTTCTAGTTCCAACCGTAAACCAAATGAGATAGATATAATATTAACTCATTAAATCCATATTACATCTAAAGAAAATATACATACATATATTTTCATAAAGACTTAATAAAAATTCTTATGTACAAAATATTACCCGAGAAATACTTAAGTTCACATTAATATGTTACACTGTACATTTTCAATGATGTTTCGACAATCGTTAATTATACTCTCTCCTTTCATAGCAATATATATCATTTCACAAAATTCAAGACAACCATTTTATATACCAATTCAATTACATATTCTGATTTTGACACATCAAAATCCAAGACAAGATTTAAGAAGTGCCATCAATCTTAAATTCCTACATCCTTCAAAATCATACTTTAAATTCAAACTATACTAGAACATTACTTTCATTCACAGAACTCATAAAGATATTCGTATCATTCAAGATTTATGACGAATTCATTATACGGATATTGACGATGACAACCTGCGTCTAAACCCTACAAAATTCTTGAAAACATCTCAACTAAGGAACAATCGAGAGAATGAACCAATCACACGATACATACGAAGAATATATGCATTCAGAGGACACTTGAACCTAAGCAAAGGTTTAACACATATCCGTGTCAGATCCTTTAGCATTATTATTACCCAAAATAACTTTACAATCCCTTTTCAAAATAGCGAATTTTATCACAGCTCCAAAAAGACAACTTCGACTTTTCATTCGGAGTAGCCTTATTATAACCTTGATATATACGTTGTCTTTTCGCCATCGTTACTGGGGAACCTTTTATATTCCACCACATTAGTAGTAAGCTTACCAGCAACTTTATTGCTCTTTGACTTAAATCTCTCGGAAAGATCACTATAAAACCTTGTCATGTACCCATCTACATCTTGTAACAATAATTGTCATACCAAACCCCAGGAAGCATCAATAATTATTCTTGAATCTCATATCATTTCTGCATATACATATAACGTTATTTTCTGGAATTATAATTCTGAAATCCGAAATAGCACTTCAGCCTACGAATCAGTACTATGAAGTTTTGAAAAAGCTGAATGAAGCAGCAGAAACTGTAGACAACCGTAATAGTCAAAAGTTGATGATAAAGAATATTGTGTTAGCAAAGCACAGAAAAAGAGAAGGTTTGGAACTGGAAAACGGATTGAGCAAACCCTGAAGGAGGCTATGGACAAATCACAAGGACGAAATCTACCTTCAAAGAATCCAAATGATTCGGTGTCTGCTAAAATCCTTAGCAAATACCTTGCTCCTTACTCTAAAACCCTTGCGGACAATATTCTTCATCATCCTCTTATCTTAAATATTCTAAGATATCATAGTATCTTCCATTATAAATATCCTTCATATTTCTGAAGATATTTTCATAACCATTCTTATCTGAAATCATTTATTCCTTCGCGTTATCTGTATCACATCATAAAGAAAACTGTTTTAGTTTCTAAATATCTGAAACCTCTGAGTGTAAAGTATGAATGTTTTTGAAGTAATGTTGGGAACTGAAGCATGAGTTAGTATAATATAATGACACTTGATCAACGTGATTATATTACAGTAAGTCATGCTGAGTTTCTAAATGGAACGTAATGATTCACAGACCATAACGTCATCATGTGCCATGTTACATGACTCTTACATTCAATCTAATCTCTAAACATATCAAGAACATATTCTATTGATAGTTCTATCTTTTCCTTTGGATTCTAGTAATTTCACAAGTCAAATTGTGCTATTACAATTTCTCTCTTAGAGCATTAGCTATGTTCATTCTGAATTTCATATCTATGAATTCTAGACCATTATTCACTTGACTTGAAGTCGGGAAAAGAAGACGGAAGCATGAAACTCCAAAATATAAGGAAAAATATAAGCACGAAGACAACGCAGAAATTATAAACCGTGTATATCAATGCGTATAGCAATATAAAGACACGAGAAAATTAAGAACACAATAAACCCAAGAGCATAGTAGAAATTAACAGATTCCTCCGGTGGAAGATGAAAAAGTAGAATGACAGATGTGATAGTCAAGAATATATCAAGAATTAAAACTAGATGGAGCATATTGACGAATGTTTTGGAAGTACGAAGAAAGGAAGAAAGTATAAAATATGGGAGATGTGGAAATAAGGAAACGTATGAGGTTGATTTATAGTAAAATATCTGACAGAGAAATCGAGACAGATTATTGCATTAAATCGAAGAGGATCATAATTTCCTTAATTGCCGAAGAATCAAATATTATATAGATTACAAAGATTTTCATTAATCCGGAGATCAACCGTGATGATGTCAAAAGATAAGACGAATCCCTATTTTCTCATTTCACTCTTTTACGATAGCTTCACTCATACGTTTCGAGTAATCGAATTATTTTATCCATATTTCTCAATCATTATAAAACCCTATGAATCAACTTATATTCATCATAATAACATTCTTATTGTTAGCCATGACGACCTCGATCAAATTTCGGGACGAAATTTCTTTAACGGGTAGGTACTGTGACGACCCGGAAATTTCTGACCAAATTTAAACTTAATCTTTATATAATTCCGACTTGATAAGCAATGAATTTTAATAAATTTTGAACCTTCGAAAAGAGTTCTACACAAGCTTTTGGTCACCCTTTTATTCCTATGATTCACGAACGTCATAACTTGATTTAATTGTTTAATTGTTTAATTGTTTAATTATTGTGTATATATATGGATTTATATATATTTAACTTGAAAATATGATAATTCAATATCTCATTAAGTATATTAACAAAGTATTATATATATATATATATATATATATATATATATATATATATATATATATATATATATATATATGTATATTCATACTACTAATTTAAAGAGTTTTCAAACAACATATATATATTACTATTTAAACGACGTAATTAACTTATGTTAAAATGTATTTACATATAATGTATTACGAGTGTAAATACATCCTTACAAGTATTGAATACACTTTATAATATACCAATACATATAAAGGATAGCTATACTCGTATTTCTGTTCAATTTCCTCAAAGAATTCTACTCGCATTCATACGGTATTTTTACCAGTATTATACACAGCTTCTAGAAGTATTTACTATTTGTATATACCAATAAAAATCTGCAATTATTTGTGTAATATGTCATCCATGACCTAATTAATTTAATATATCATGCATGACTTAATACAATTTAACTTATCTTAGATATTTTCACTAAAAGCCAAAATTATAAGCTTATAAATAAGAACCATTTTAACTCATTTTTACTCCACATTTTCTTAAACTAAAAACACACACTTGAATGCTCTCATATCATACTTTAATCTCAGCAACTTTCCTCTTCATAATCAAGGTAAAATACTTCTCAAAATCCTTGTTCAATTCCTTGTATAGTTGCTATCTTATTATACTTATAAAACTTGTAAAAACTAGAACTTGTTTTGGTGAACACCAAGCTTTTTTGAAAAATTAATCTAATCTTTCTAACTTAACTCTAATAACACTTATTTATATGTATTATGATATTATATTAAGTTAATATAAGAACTTATAACTTGTACATATGAAGAACACCTTGAAACTTAACATATATCCTTTAATCTCCATTCGGTAAAAAGCGGGCTGTTTTGGGTTGGGAATTAAAAACTTATCTTAGACTTTGAGTTCAAGGCTAAGACTCTATAAATATGTTAATATATGTAAATAAGACTTCCAGTATTTTTTTCATGATTTTAGACAAAGTGGAAGTATTGTATCAAAAATCATATATTGGGTGGATGCCGGGATTTTTCCAAATCTGTCCACCGACACAAAAAGAGGTTAAAGCTCTAAAAATTACTACTTGGGATGAACTTTTCGAATTGGTTTTGTAAAATTTACTTATTAATGAATCTATAGCAATTTGATTCACTTTAAACGGAGTTGTAATGAATATTTGGCGAGCAAAACAAAATCTGCTAAAATTAACGTTGTATGGACGAAATTTATATTATAAAAACTATATTAACCATATCCTTGTTAACTTTTACTATATTCTATATATATTTGGACATGTTATCAGTAGTATAATAAAATATTATAATCTTGGTTAATTCTGTGATTGTATATATGTATAATAATATTCTTGGTACGTCCTAACACAATAAGTATACAATACGTTTTGATAAATCCTAAGACAATACGTACACAATACGTCTTAGTTAATTCTAAGACAATACGTATACAATACATCTCTGGGTTGATGCAAAGACAATACATATACAATACGTCGTGGGGTAATTCTAAGATTATATATATATATATATATATATATATATATATATATATATATATATATACCGATTATTGGACTGTTGGACTTTTCGGACTACTAACAAAGGACTACTAACAATGGACTACTAACATAAAATGTTAAAATTATTATATAAGTATTCTATAAACTTGCTTTATTTTATTCATATGTCGTATTATTATCTGAATCGTTATTATTGTTATAGGTTCGTGAATCCAAGGACGACGGTCATATTTTTAATAAGTTGAAAACTTATTATTAATATACTTTTACTACTGTGAGTATATAGTCCCATTTTTAAACTCTACAAATATTTTGGGATGAGAATACATGCATTTTATGTTTTACGCCATAGACACAAGTACTTAAAATATATTCTACGTTGAGTTGTACCACTTTTCATATCTTCCCTAATAGCTTGGTAACTAATATTTACACGTTGTAAGAACATGTATACGCGAATCCTATTGATAGATCTATCGGGTTTGACAACCTCAACCGGGCTAGTCGCTCTAGTATCGTAAACGGTTGCATAGTACTTCGTTTTTACTACACTTGGTACAGTGTAGGGAGATTTCATAATAAAGGGAATATGCCACATTAATGGTTAAGTATGGTTACCGAAGCGCTCAACAACTTATAGAATACTTTTATACATTTGCGAGTGTACATATATTTATAACTATGAAATCTTGTGGTCTATATTTATATCGATGATAAACCTATATATCTCACCAACCTTTGTGTTGACTGTTTACGCATGTTTATTCTCAGGTCCTTAAGAAAGTCTTCCGCTGTTGCATTATCTGAGTAAGCTGTGCATGGAGTCTCATACTTTTATTTAAATAAAGTGTTGCATTCAATAAAACCTTTGTCATGTATTATATTCGACTGTTACGTCACGTGTGTACTATTTGGAAACCGATGTATTTTGGGGATTATTTCTTAAATAATCGCCCGCTTGTTTAAAACATGCATTATGTATAATAATGATGTGCTTTTTATGAAACGAATGCAATATTTTCTAAAACGTATCATATAGAGGTCAAATACCTTGCTATGGGACCAATGAGAACGTACTGCGTTTATAGTAATATGGACGGGTCGTTTCACATGCGGTTGAGGACTCACTCGCACGAGTGAGGTCTCGTCCGCGCGAGTGAGCACTGGTCAGTTTTTGGTGAAATTGAAAAGGTTGTAACTTTCAAACCGTAACTCCGTTTTCGATGAATAAACTATCGTTGGGCTCGTCTTGAAGTGTACTATCCAATGATAAGGTTTTAAAAGCTAGATCAAACTTTACTTTGGTCATAAGAAGAGATTTTATTGTGTATATCTTGTTTTGTACTCGTTTAGTGTTGTTATTGATTGAGTTTATGATGTAGGCTTACCCTATAGTGAATATATGATGATATGTGTTAATTTACTGTATGTATTGATGTTTATGTTGTACTTTTTGAGTGGAAACCCGTATAAACAACTGTTGCTACTGTTCTTCATCACTCGCACGAGTGAGCCTTCACTCGTCCGGTTGGGGTGGTCAACCGTGTCATGAACCATGCGAGTGAGTGGATATGGAGAACTATTATTTTGGTTAAGATGATACGTACGGTTGAGATGTGACTCGTACGAGTCACTGGTCATGCGTGTGATGAACCGTACGGATCATTTAATCCATTGATGGGTGTTCAGTCATAGACCAAACATACGAGTAAGTTGTCACCCGTGCGGTTGAGTGTTATCAAACGTACGAGTGAGAGTGTTACTCGTACGGTTGGTGAACCAGTTGTTAAGTGCTTAAGTATTGGTATTTGGTGTTATTGTTTTATTGTCGGGTTGTTATCGAGACATTATAACTAACTTGTGTATATGTCTTTCTCAGGAGAAAAGAAGAAAGAGAAGGTTCAGTGATTAGACAGCTGAACACCTTCTCATTTGCTGGTAATCGGTGAGTGGGACTAACTGGAGAATATAGTATAGAGTAGCATGTTATATTATGATTGCCATGCTTGATAGTTATACTTACTGATACAGTTAGTTAGTACGTTGTGATGACTGCATGTTGGTTGATGCTTGTCTGCTGGAGCCCAGTGCGTCCCTATTGTGTGGTGACCTCTGTAGGAGAGATCAACCTGCGGGTTGGGTTCCTCATGTGGTGGTCTAGACAATCGTGGTGTATATATATGTGAATGACGCGTCCGTCGCGTGTGGATTATATATACAACACGGCGGTGGAGGAACTTCTGGTAAGCCCCAGTCCGATCAGCTGGAGGTTAATGGTTTGGCCGAGCCGCCAGAGTCTCTGTAGACGGCACTTGGGTGATGTTTGTGTGTTAGATTTTGTGACATGATTAGTATGACGGTTCCTGTATACTATTGCCTGTTGTTAGTCGTACTCACTTAGCTTCGTGCTAATTCCCCTCCATCTCCTCCCTGCTGGTTGTAGCTTTGTAGATATTGCTTTTGGGAGAAGACGGGCATGCCAATATTATATTTGACAGTGTTTAACTCTGATGAAGTCTTTTATCATATGAATTGTGTTCTTTTGTAAACCTATTGTAATTACGTCTTTTCCGTTTAAAACATGTATTTTGTTATGATCACGTGACACTGTTAAAGTGTATTTGGTAATTAATAAATAAATGCTTCCGCCACGTATTAAAAAAAATATAAAAAAATAGCGGTGTCACAATAATGCTTCAAATATTGTACATATAGTTATGGAGGTATTTTATCATAAGGTTGTACATAATGTTTCATCTATTATACAATTGACATGTTAATATTATTATTAATTTCAGTTAATTATTTTAATAACATTCTCATGCGAGTCTTATAATTTTTCTCTTTATTTTTGAATTTTATTTAAGTTTGAATAATCCTTAATTATGAATAATAAAATCGATTGGGTCTGCGGCGAAGATCGAGACCGGGTTTCCTCCTTGCGTGCGTGGGATGTCTGACCAACTAACTAAGCCGTTAAAAAAAATCATTATAGAGATTTATTAGATATAATAGATTTTTAGTAAATGATTATATCTTAATTTTTAATTAATTAAGATTAATAACATCATCCATATTTTTATAAATGACAAGTTTTAGTAAAATGAAGATTAAATTCTAAAAGGGAAGTGATCCTTCCACACTTGTTTTTAGTCCATACACATCATTATTAATAAAATTCCTATTTTGCCCCTACTAGATTACTCCGATCCATATCACCCTTTCGTGTTAAATTCTCAAGACAATGTTTATCTAACTTCCCAACCTAATCTCTCTCCATCAATTGATTACATCAACAACTAAAATGAAAACTTTGATCTTGTAATTTTGTTATACAACTACATGATCTTATACAGTTCATATACATATTTTTTTTTTTTTAAATTCACACCTTAAGTTATCTATTGAATTGAAAATACATTTGTTCAAGAAATGAGCTTTTGCCAAAAAAAAAAAAAAAAGAGAGAGAGATTTTGCCAAAAAAGAAATGAGCTTTGCCGACTCAAATCAAATCGGATTGAACTTGTTATGATACGATTAAGATCACGGATGATTTATTTTGAAATATCGAGATTTAATTTAATGGTATTTATCATTGTTATCAATCTCTGGAATTAGAGCAAATTCATATACATCGATGACGATTGACTGCGTAGTCATTGTTATTTGTGTTCTTGCATGTGTCATTTATCATCTTACTTGTAATCGACTAATTTCCATAAGTATATTCTTGTTTTTGTAATTTATATTGGCTGTTTCATACTTTCATGTCATATCCGTTCTTGTTCACACGATCGACTAATTTCATTTATCCGAGTTCTTGTAATTTCAAGATATGTTGCAAGAGTAATTACTTGAATGTGTAGTAGGGTGATCGTCGATATCTCGCCTAAAAATACTAACAAACCGCCCTTAGTACATTTCATGTGGGGTTGCTTTAGGTGGTGCGTGGCGGCACTTCGTTAACGAACTCTTCTAAAATTGAGTGCAGTAGATACGCAAAGAGATTTTGAATTCCATGGTGGTTGTGACGGTTTATAACTCTAAGTGATTAAGATTTAAGAGTATTCTCAGATTTACTCCTATTCAGGGGTTTAACATTTGGAAATAGAGAGAAATAAATGACCGGAATAACATGTGCTTAAAGATTGTGTTATTTGTTTATTAATAAATTAATACGGAGTAACTAAATTTTGGTTTAGGTTGAAGGATATAATAGTCACTTTACTTAATTTGGTGTGAATGGACCAAAAACAAGTGTGGAAGGATCATCTCCCATTGTGAAATGATGACATCATCATTTTAGAGATTTAATAGAAGTTATAGATGGACAAATCGTGCCACAGTTATAAAATGAAACACGAACTAAAAAGATTAAATTCAATTACAGGATTTTGGTCCGCTCCGTCTGCCCTCGAGATAATTTAAGGATCGAGTCCCTGTTATGTGGTTCGGGTCAGTGGCGAAACTAGGATTTCTTTCACCGGGGGCAAAAAAAAAATTTAACCGTAGCAATTTTTTTGGACAAAATTTGAAGATTTTGGGACAAAAGTTGAATATTTTGGGGCAAAATTTGAAAATTTTGGGGCAAAAGTTGAAGAATTTGGGGCAAAATTTGAAGGTTTTGGGGCAAAATATGTAGGTTTGAGGGCAAAAAATAAAATCCACCGGGGGCAAAGTCGAAAAACCCTAAATTTATACACTGAAAAAAAAAATCCACCGGGGGCGGCCGCCCCCCCTTGCCCCTTAACACTTTCGCCCCTGGTTCGGGTTTCCGCCGCCCGAAAGCGCATGTGTGTGGATAATGATCGGATGAGTGGCTTATTCTTTCGTCGGTAATTCCAAATATTTGCTTTAAAAAAAAAGGATGACGTGGTCTCAAACGGTGAATTATCGATATACCATCCGCATTCCTTTCTTAATATTTTTATCCGTGATTTAAAAAAAAAAAAATATTCGTGATTCAAATCTAATTACCATATATACTTCTGTAACCATGCAAGACTATTATTGTTTCAATTTGTTGGGACGTCGTTTTGATTTTTATTTCGTTACATTTTCCAAAAAACACTGCATGACCAAAAATCTAGGGTTCTATTATATTAAAAGATGAGTATGAGTATTAAGAGGTTATTAAACGAATAGATAATCAAGTAATCTGTGTCATCAAGGATCAAAACAAAATAAAAGATTGCAATACCAGGAATGATTAGTGGAGACATTAAAATTACAGAACCAAAAATAGCAATTATTATTAAAGCTAAGACCTTTACAAACTGTATTACCACAAAAATGAGTTCACATATGTTGTCACCTTCATCATTTATAAACTAGACCTCAAAGGAAGCATAGGCCAGCCATTAAGCTGAGGCGAACCTATCGGGGTAGAGTGTTGACTCGGAGAAAAAAGGCTCAACTCCACAAACACAGGTCGATCCCCGTTTTGTTGATCTCTTTCCATTGTCCGAGAAGAAATTGATCCCCTTTTCGTTGAATTTATCGAGTTTCTCCCACTGCTAGCCATAAAATCATCAAGTGGGTTATGATGGTTAGCAATTAGTGACAAAGTCTCATTATTTTCCCCAATAATCCTTCTTGTAGCCTCCATATCTTGCAGATTCTTTAACGCTAACGAGTCTGCAATCGGGAAGTAAACAAGTATACATATCCCAACCCCGACGCAGCAGAAAAGAGAAACGAAAGCCAAGAATGCGATAACTTCAAACACAACATCCCCCGGATTAAATAAAACGGACAACCCTAGTAACAGAACACGTAGCGGAAAGAAACTAGAAACAAAAAATATCAATGTGTACACTCTTCTTTGCAAACCCTTATTGATGACCAAAATTAGTATCCGCTTCCCCAACCAGAACAAATAAAGTGTTAACAAGGTGGCAAAAAGACCGAGAAATAAGGTACTTAATAAAGGGTAGTAGCAGCGAGCAACATCATTCGGATAATCGTTTGTGATTTTGAAAAAGTACCCGTTTTTGTTCAAGTGCAGATCTGTCTCGTATTGAGGCCCAACTAATACAACTGTCATTTGAAGGGCGAACAGCGGTATAATACATAAAAGAATGTATATTGTTGTTTTGAAGTTCCATTTTTGGCTCAGCGGGCCTGATTCGCTTCTGTGTAAGGATGCATGAAGAAGAAAAACGAGAGTGAGGAACAGACACGGTTCTGAAAATCCTAGGTTTGACACGATGTAACATTTGCATACAGTTTCCTGCAATTTCGGGGCGAGATTGTGTAATACCCGGCCGTCACGTCTCAAGAATTCTAGGCGTACAATCTCTCCAAATCCCCACCAGATTGCAAAAATGATGAAGATGATTCGAACAAACCATGGGCCACTGAAATATCTGAGTTGGGTACGGTTTTGACTACGAATGTGATCTCGGAAATAGAACGAGTACAAGATACAGAGCAAACCAATAAGAGATAAAACGGTGATGAGAAAGATTGTAACCACACCAAGTGCATCAGCAACTACACTCGTCAGGAACATTACCCAAATAATGGATTCCACGCATGCTCTCTGACAACATGGATACACAAAAGCGCCTGGTAACTTTACAGTCACATATATCTGGACACAGGCAAACACTGAGCAATTGCTGATACAACTGTCCAATTATTTATCAATCAACAATTTTGTGTAAAACAACTTCCCATGTAAGATTACGACATTCCAATCATAGTGAGTAATATTGTGTCTCCAAGTAGCTAGCCAGATAAACCACCTACATAAGAATATAGATGATTATGTTATCAGCAAATTCACCAGCATTGTGTGTTAAAAAAAGAAAAAGAAAAAAAAAGGGAAATACTTTGTGTAGTTACTAGACATTGAAATAAGATGACCGGGCTTTCACAAATCTTTCTTAAATTCATAGTCGTTATGTACATAAAACTTCGATATTAGGAGCAAGATGAAGTCTAGCATGTGATATATCATATATGTGTATTTCCACCCCAAATGCTCATACAGGAGAACAAGTGAAGTAACTAACTTTCTACAAAGTCAAGGACTTGGTAGTTTTGCTAGTGAAGCATCAGATAAGGTACATGCATTAACTTTTCATGATGCATATACTAGTAATATAACAATAATACAACACAGGGTAACATGTAACAAACATCATCCAGTAACAGATGGTTCATGAATATATATACCAAAAAATAGTGCTAAAAAGTGACAAGGAGTTGAATGGGTAAAATGATATACCTTGTGTTAAAATTAAGAGGTCAATAACCAAAAATAAAAGTTGGTTCAAACAACTGATCAGGAAAAAGAAAAAAAAAATCCTTTTCTTAGAGGTAGAACATCAAATGCATCACAGCAGAACTAACATTATAGAACTGTGCATTTTGAGCATGCAGCATGGATTTTAACCCATGGATAACATAAGGATTGACTGTAAAAGCCTGAACACAAACCTTTCACCCATAAAAAATGCTCAAAACACACAAGAAAGACAGTAGATACCGAATAATGCATATGAATCTATCATGTTTTTAACATACAAACAAATTTAAAATGGAAGTTAACCTATATGCTGATTGCAGAATGCATACGCTTTACCCGTTAATAAATAGGAACACTTACTGTTCTAGGGGTTTTACAGAGGATCACAGTCGGTGGAAATTCCAGAATTATAACTCAATGGGGTCGCGAAATTTTTTTCAGTACCAATTATATTAGATTGCTATTTTAGTGATAGTTTACCTTCAAAAAATTATAAATTCGAAAATATATAGGATTCGAGTAGTATAATTTAGTGGTGTCCTATATAATCTAAAAGGAAAAACTATAGATTTGAAAAATATATGGGGTCATACATTTAAATTTAGTGGTGTTCTATACAATTTACAGAGTATTTTCTACGATAAACTTTCAAACTAGCGGTGTCCTGTGACCCCACGAGTCTATACATAGAATCGCCTCTGATCACAGTATATACTTTATGGTTTCCGTTGCTACAACGTGCATACATAAAAAATCATTAATATTAATTGATTAATACTGTGAAAGTTTTTGTCTGCATATAACAAGTATCTACAAATCCAGCTAATATACCAAGCATCCATCAAAATCCATATATCCTCCAACTGTCATCAAATACCTTAATAATATCATATTGTCAGCGCTCATCTCTATAATCAAAATAAACTTAAAAATAAATTCCTAGAATAATTAAACATTACATACACTAAACAGATTGTTCTCCAGCTTAATGAAGATACATAGAACAATTGTATTGTATGTATGTACGCATTAGCCCCAAACATTTACTGTATTAAAATCAACAATTTATTACAACATTATTAACCTAACAATTAATATTTCGAATTCGTTAAACAATTATAATCATCCTAATTACATGAAATTAACGAAATCTAATATCTAATTATGATAGTATAATCTTAAACGCCTAGGGAGATTTTAGTTTACGAAGCCAAAAACAACAAATGAAAGATATATAGAACAATTGTATTGTATTGAATGTATCATATGAAAATTGAAATTGAAATGAAACGAGGAATTACAGAAAATAACTTACGATTAACGGTGAAGTTAGGGATGAGATTGCGAATTGAAAAACCTGAGAGAGAAAGGGGGAAGGAAAAACGTAAGGTAAGGCATTCCAATTCTAATTCTAATTCTAATTCTAATTCTAGTTGTAGACAAACAAGAGGAATGCAAAGAGAGTGAAACCTTGCTGCTGACAGCCTGTCTCCAGCTTTATATTATGTAGTAGATAGTAGACCAGCCAACTAAATTCCATCCATTTTTTTTTTAGTTAATACAACTCAATCGATCGATAATTTTACTTTATTTGTTTGCATTTCCAACTCAATCGATAATTTTACTTTATTTGTTTATTTTCTATTATTTGAGTGGTTATGCAATTGTTAATTGTACTCTATAAATATACTAGTTTTTGAGCCCGTGCGTTGCACGAATGTGTAAAAAATGTCATTTACAGTTCATATTGGTATGTAAATAGCGATACAAAAAAAAAATAGGAAAATTATAAGAATTATCTAAGAACCCGTGGTATTGACAAATTTTAAAAATTCTTTTGAGTTTAAGAGCCGGTGTTGTTGATAAATTTTAAAAATTCCTTTTGAGTTTAAGAGCCCGTGATGTTGACGAATTTAAAAGTTCTTTTAAGTTTAAGAGCACGTGGTGTTGACAAATGTTACAGTGGTTTTGAGTGGTGTTAGTAACTTAATTTTACAATCTTTTTCTCACCATTAGTATCTTTTTAATATATAAATTATATACTACTTAATACTTAGAGTGCATTGAAAATTTGTCATGGAATGTAACATTAGTAAAGTATAAATTATATTATTTTAGAATTGTTATATACAATTATTTTTTTAAATAAGAGTGTAACCTGCGAGTTTAATATTTGTAAAAGTTGTTAGTCATTTCAGCAAAATAATGGTATTCGGGGAAGCCATCATGTATAATTAATATTATAATAGTTATATTTGCTTGTTCATAAATATTATATATAAGGACTTAAACTGTAAATTCAAATCACTTTCATATTTATTGCTAAAAATGCTCCGTTGTTAGTGCATCGAAGCTCCGTTTTGAATACAATTTATTGCGTTTTGTTCGTAAATACTTGAAAATATTCAGGCAATTATTTTTCTACGGTTATCCTATGGTTGTTGCAGGTATTTTTATTTTTATTTTTACTAACATAGAACTAAATAATATATATTTTATATTTCATATATTTATAATAATAATGCTTTGATTATCCGGATTATATTGTGGTTATGATTCAACTTTTACAAACGTGATATTTTAATAAATAGAATATTAAACAATACATACCCTTAATTTAAGGACTTATTTTAGGAAGTTATTATTATTTAATTCAATTTAATTGAGAAAATAACATGTATGATTATTTAATTCAGTTTAATTTAGAAATTGACACGTGTGCAAGTTTAATGAGAAATCGACACGTAGGATTATTGGCACGCGCTTTATAATAATGTATAGATATACGCATTAAAATAATAGATAGATATAAGCTTAATGGATTTATCATTGTGCCTCTTAAAAATGTGATCGTTACGGATACCGAACTGAACCTTACCGAATTCAAAAGTATCGAAATCTAAATTGTTCAAAATCAAGAATCGTATACCGAACCGAATTCATAAAACGGTATCGATTTGGTACCGAATTTACATAAACATTTATAATATGATTGCATTTGTTAAATTGTAAAGACATATGATACTTTTATACTCGATAAAAAAAAAAAAAATTTGATCATATGGTTAGTTATATGCAAACTGCTTTCTGTTGGAGTTCTTATAATTTATGTTGGAGTGGTGAAGAAGATTGAAACAAGTTGAACAAAGTTGAGTTGATGCCGATCACAGCTAGGATGGACCCTATCACAACTGAGACAGAACCCATCGCAACCGGGATGGCCTACAAAATATGGTCAGTAGCATTAGCTCTTTTTGAAGCTCCATCGCAAACGCGATGGCTGTCTGACGGATGGAATTCATATAGGACTTGGACTCCTTATTGTGATGCGATTCGTCTTTCTATTTCACTATAAATATAACCATTGTAACTTATACATGTATGCACGAAAATAATCAATAAAAACTCTCCATTTGGTATGTGGATTAAAGTAATCACATTGATTACATATAACCACGTTAATTCTTGTATTCTTTAATTTTTCTCATATTACTTTCATTTGTCATTGTGCATAGGTGATTTTGCTTAACCACATGTGTTGTTTGAGTCCTAAATATCCTAGCAATTGGTATCAAGAGCTCAAGGTTCGATTTGGGAACGATGACGGAAGAAGGGAAATTTAAGTTCGAGCGGTTTGACGGAAAAGACTTTGTTTTTTGGAAGATGCAAATTGAAGATTACTTGTATCAAAAGAAGCTTCACCAACCCTTGTCGGAGACTACATCCGAAGGCATGAGTGATGCCAATTGGACTCTATTGGATCGTCAAGCCTTGTGTGTGGTTCGTCTTGCACTTGCTAAGAACGTTATTTTCAACGTTATGGATGAGGCGACTACGTTCAATTGTTTGAAGGCTCTTTCAAATATCTAATAAAAACCTAACGCCCCCAATAAGGTGTTTCTTATGCGTCAATTGTTCAATACGGAGATGAAGGAAGGTATGACCGCAACGGATAATCAACGAGTTCAAGAATTTTATCTCGAGGCTAGCAACGGTTGAAATCGTATTAGGCGCGAATTTTGCTTTCATCTTTACCAGAAAGTTGGACGTGTACGATTACCACGGTTAGTAATTCTACCGGAACTACTAAACTAGAGTTTGAAGGATTAGGGACTTGATCCTCTGTGAAGACACTCGTAGGGAAAACTTGGGGGAATCATCATCCAGTTCCTTGTTGAGTACCAACAACCGTGGTAGGAAAATTTATCGCGGTGACAAAAGGGAGGTAGAAAGTCTAAGAAAGGGTATCCATTTAAAGACCGTAGTGAAACTATTTGTTGGGGTTGCAATCAAAAGGGGCATTACCAACAAAATTGCAATAATGTTGTCAGTAAAGGTGTGAACTTGACCACGGTGGATATGGATGATGCACTATTATGTAGTGTTGAAAATTCGGTGGAATCTTGGATATTGGATTCGGGAGCTTCTTTTAATGCTTCTCCTATTATGAGCGTGATGAAGAATTTTCGACCGTATCGAGGTAATGTGAGATTGGTAAACAACAAAAGGCTAAAGATTGAGGGCATTGAAGATGTTATATTGAAGACTACTCTCGGATCTAATTGGACCATGAAAGACGTGAGATTCATTTTTAAGTTGAAAAGGAAGCTTATCTCAGTCAGTCAATTGGATGAGGAAGGTAATGCGGTTATTTTTGAATACCGCTAATGGAAGGTGGTTAAGGGTAGTTGTGTCGTGGTTCGTGGACATAAAAGGGGGACACTTTATATGATTGAGGTGTTTGATGAAGACACAATGGTTGCTACGGTTGATGTTAGGGCCGAGACTACTCTATGACATTGAAGACTCGTGCATATGAGTGAGAAGAGTATGAATATGTTTGTTTCAGAGACACCGCAACACAATAGAGTCGTTGAACGTTTAAATCGTACGTTGAATGAAAGGACTAAGAGTATGAGACAACATGTTGGTTTGCCTAAGATGTTTTAGGCAGATGCGGTTAATACGGCTGCTTACTTGATCAACAGGGTACCCTCAACACCGTTGGGTTTCCGAATTCCCGAGAAAATGGCAAGGTAAGAAGGTGAGTTATGGTCACCTAAGGTTCTTTGGGTGTAATGCATATGTGAATACCAAAGATGCGGATAAAGACATGCTTGAGGCTAAGTCAAAGAAGTGTACTTTCATTCGTTATGGTTTGGATGAGATGGGTTATCGATTTTGGGATAACGCGGCTAGAAAAGTGATTTTGTCTCGCGGTGTTACTTTTGATGAAGACTCGGTTTATGGAAAATCAGAAACGGTGGACCCTAAACCGAATTACGTTACTTTTGACGATGTTTCTATTGATGATCTTGCAGGTTCTAGCGGGAGTTTGGAAAACAATGAATTGCCTACTCAAGCATGCGGACCTCGATGGTAAATTGGCATCATCGGCTTGGTCATCCATTATTACCTCAGTGGTAATAGGTTCAATATGTTTGAATCAATTTTCATTGATTTTAATACAACTAAATTTATCATAAATATTTATGGTTTTTGTAAAATTATAGTGTGAATAGACGGGTAATAAATTAAAGATTAATAACATCTAATACGAAATACCATCACGTTAACTTTAAAACACACATAACATATAATGAGAAGAAATTATGTATTTTCAAACAAAAATTTGTTAAGAAAAGACACATACAACGAATATTTCGTCAACACACGTTACCATAAACAAAAGGGGACTAGTGGCAACGCGTGACGGGAGTCCCTCACCTAGTTAATAAACAAGACTCGAATAAGCACCTAAAAATTTGTATAATGTGATAAACAACAAATACGAAAAAATAATTTAAAACACCCGCTTAATATTGTTTTTCGATGTACGATTCGATAATGTCATTACTTTTTAACTAATCGATCTTTACAAATATAAGTTGATTGTTGAACAACTAAATAGACCAGAGGGACAATAAAATCGAGCTATTCAGTTTAAATATTTGTCGCTAAAACATTAACATCAACTTTATACATCTTGTTTTATCACATCCATGATACATCACATTAAAATTAGAGGAAATGATAAATGTAACATGCTTAAAATTATATATGAACAACCAAAAAGCTGGTGTCAAACAAGTTTACTTTCTTTATGCAAACATTTTGCTTTGATCATAACTCCCATCTTTTGTTTATGTCAACGTTGAATTTATATGTTGTTCGTACTGAAATAATGTTTTTCATTTTGAGCAAATTGTTACGAAGTATATTATGTAACCTGTATATAAAATTCGTGATGATGGATGCAACAGATAATGCCCAAGATTATGAGCTGCCTAATAATTAATTTGTACATACCTCGCAAGCCTAATAATTAATTTGTACATACCTCACAACTACGAGATATGTGATAATTAAAAAGATATTAATTATAAAGAAAAAAAAGGGAGAGAGAAGGTTTATAAAATTAGTGTTATTGTATTTGGGATGATGAAAATGAAGTTTTATAAAATTAGTGTTATTGTAATTGAGACGATGAAGATGAAGGTTTGTAAAATTAGCGCTTTTAATTTTGAGATGATGAAGATGAAGGTGAAAAAAGATGATAAAACTAGTCCTCTTTTGTTAATTTTAATGGTAGTCATGTGATTTGATAAATACATGGCACTGGTCCTCTAAACTCAATGCCAGTTAATTTGTCACATTAATTAATTACATGGCGTTAGGTTTAGGACTAACACCGTAAATCTATTTAAACCACAGGGACTACCGTATAGTTTTTTAAAAAAGGACTATCGGTATAATTTTAGATAAATTAACCATTAACCATTAACCATATAGACTAATGGGGACCAAAAATTTGGTCGTTTTGGCCCCATTCTCACCCAAATTTGGGCAAAAACGACAATAGTGAAAAAAAGAGGGGAAAAAACCAAACACTCCCACACTATTTCAAACTTTTTAAATTAGGTCCCATATTAGGGATATAAAATGAAACTTATTATTTTAATTAAAAATCTTAATCAAACTTCACCCGTATTTTTAAAGGGACATATCTTTCCGCTCGCCTAGCGTTAATTTTTTTCTAACCTACCGTTCAACTCAAAAAAATCTTGCGAACACAACGGGACTAACTATACGCGAAACGGACACTTCTAAAAAAACGCTAAATACCTCGGATATATTCAATACATATACACACCTATACTAACTAAGTGTATCAAAAATCACCCGTAGCAAAACGTTTTTACTTATGTAGATACATAACGCTCCGTTAACTATGAATACGTAACCCGAAAGGTCCCGCGGCATCGCGCGGGACCATTTTACTAGTTAGGACTAATGGTATAATTAACTGTTAATTTTATTAACTTAATGCTGTAACCCTTTTTAACTTTAATTGTTAGTATTTTTTATTTGAAGTGGTGTATGCGTGGGATGGCATGAACTCTCCCACATCTAATCTAATCTAAAAATAGATAAAGTCGTAACATTCTCAATACTCATTTTACTTTTTAAAGTACTCCGTACCTGTTTGTTGACGTATTGACGTACAAACAAAAAAAAAACCCCAAAACCTTTTCTCCAAATTCATCTATCACCCCTTAACCCCCGGCACCGGAGAAAAAAATATGAGCAACGAATAGTACGTTTCCATTTCTCTCGCTTCCAATTCCTTCAATTTGCATTTAATTTCATCCTCGCTAATTCAATTTCCTATATTTATTATTAATTTTTCTTATTTTTTTCTGCAGCGATTACCTGTTCAAACTGTTGCTTATTGGAGACTCCTCTGTCGGTAAATCATGTCTTCTTCTCAGATTCGCTGTACGTTAGTTACTTTTCTTCGATGATTTATTATAACTAATTTCGGTACACGTAGATATATACAGTATGTATTTGTGTTTATCTGTGTATCATTTGGTTGCTATTCTTTTAATTTCAGGATGATTCTTATGTGGATAGTTACATAAGTACAATTGGAGTTGATTTTGTAAGTAATTTTGTTTGTTTTCACCTTATTACATTGACGCTTGTTGTATAAGTTTAGGGCGTGCTAACTTAATAAAATTTGATGCATCAGAAAATTAGGACTGTTGAGCAGGATGGGAAGACGATTAAGCTGCAGATTGTGAGTGCATATACCATCAATTGTTATTGCATCTATAGTTTATGTTCACCTATAGTTTGATTTTTTTTCCTACGGTTATATCGAATCTATAAAAGATATTTTTGATTATATGAATGAAACTATTAGCATTACTTAGGGTTACTTAGGGTTTATCTCGACTTATAGTTGTGTCTAACCTTCTCTTGCTACAGTGGGATACTGCAGGCCAGGAACGGTTTCGTACTATAACAAGTAGTTACTACAGAGGAGCACATGGAATAATTGTAAGAATTACTCATCTAGTCATTTGCATTAACCCATTTCAACATTATATATAGAATAAAACGTGCTAATGATGAGAAAATGTGTACCTTTTTACGTTATAATATGAACACGAGACTTTGAAGTAGATATGGTTGCTGGTTTTTTTTGCTAAGAAAACCGGATATAAGTTAATACGCACTCTGTCCAACAACATTGTAAATCGCACTATATTCATTTGATGCTTGTAATAGTGGAATTCTTAATCGAAGAAAATGCCCCTTGTATATAGCTTCAAATGTTAATCAGAATATATCTTTCGGGATTGATCCGTACACCACCAAAATTATCCGTACACCATCAAAACATGCTTTAGATGGTTGTGCTACATCATTTAAAGCATATATAGTGGTGTACGGATAAATTTTGGTGGTGTACAGATTATCACCCTAATACCTATATCTTTGGATTAAGTCAATAAGTTGAATGTGATTGCCACTTCTGTAATAATTCCCTAGAGATTAGAAGTATTTTGACATTAAATTCTTTCAAGAGGAATATTACATTTTTTGTGCAAAAGAGATAATATGATATTAACCTTTAGTGATGGTTGCATAAGCATCCATCCATGTCATTATCAAGTAGGGACTTGAGGAGTTATAAAGCAGACACTATTAAGTTGCATTTATCTTCCTGCCAAATGAATTCATATTGAAAGCTGTGGGCCGACCCCATGTGGCAAACAACTGAGACTTCATGTCCAAAATTCAAGGACAGCTTATTACTTAAGTATATATCATAGAAGTATATAACTAAGATGGGGTTTGATGATCGTTTTACTTAGATCGTGTTCATCATTCGACTTTTTGGACCTAGAGATGAGTAAGATAATATTTTCAATCAGATTTAAGTAACTGTATCAATCAGAGAGTAATTAGTAAATGTAGCTGTATTAATCAGTTCTAATTCCATCTCCCTGGTACTTATTATGACTATAGACAGTACTGTATAATCATACATGTTTGCTTACTGATCATTTTGTTAAATATGTATTGTAATTGAACTTAACAAACATCTATGTTGAAATCATAACAGATCGTGTATGATGTCACTGATATGGAGAGCTTCAACAATGTGAAGCAATGGCTGAGTGAAATAGATAGATATGCAAATGAATCAGTATGCAAACTTCTTGTTGGAAACAAATGTGATTTGGTTGAGAACAAGGTCGTTGACACACAAACAGCTAAGGTATACCGTATACTATACTATGGTTGTTATAATTTACTCTCATTCAAGTATTTAATCGTTCTTTCTTAATCTGGAAGAAGCTTGTTGAATTGACTTGGAACATGTTTCGCTATCTACCTTCAGGCATTTGCAGATGAGCTTGGGATCCCATTTCTTGAGACCAGCGCAAAAGACTCTGTCAATGTGGAACAAGCTTTCTTGACAATGGCTGCCGAGATAAAGAAAAAGTAAGACTGTCCATGACCCAAGTAATGGGAGGCTTCTATTGTTTAATGTTTTATTATATGTTAAACTCATTTTTAACTTCGTTTTGATTTTTAATATTACAGAATGGGTAACCAGCCAGGTGGAAGCAAGTCTGCAAACACAGTTCAAATCAAAGGGCAGCCAATTGAGCAGAAGAACAGCAACTGTTGTGGTTAACACCGTCTTGTATTTTCGTTGATGTTGATGTCCAATGGACGATTAGTGGAACACGTTTCTCCTTGTAAAATGTTGAAGACTTTTTAACCAAACCCATGAACCTCTGTAATCATCTAGTTTTAACTCCTGGTAAAAATCTTCGGTTTTTTTCTGAATTGTCTTATGGCGTGGTTGTTATATGTATTACAGCAACAGCAACAGTACCCAATACCACTTGAGTGGTGTATGGGGGAGGTGAGATGTAGACAATCCTTCCCTTATCCGAGAATAAAAACAAGTCATTTCTCCACCCAGAAAAGTAGAGAAAGTCATCCCTCTCTTTATTCGGCGGATAAAGAGATTGCTTCCGAGTGGACCTCCGGCCTTTTTTTATTTATTTATAAAAATAGTAAAATAAAATAATAAAAAAAAATATATATATATATTGAGACGCCATGAAAATGATAGAATCAAAATTTCATGGGTTTAAAAGTCTCCCTGAAAATCAATTTAGGCTCTAAGCGGCTAAAAAATAAAAATACT